>NC_136262.1:5988796-6001296 GCF_964187855.1 Myxine glutinosa | reverse complement strand
CCGATTAGCTTTTGATTCAGGTCCGGATCCAGATCCAACCTATCGGTGGGATACAAAACGTAACCTGTTCAGCCTGGTGGATGTACGTGCTCTACCGAGTGACGTTATAGTTATTCCCATGTGATTATGAGGTTCACCAGGGTAAGCTTTGTCCAAGTCTTTCACAACCGCCTGTCCAGTACTGACGTTCGATTAAGGTTCGGGTTGGAATTATAATTTGTTTCTGGTGTTGCCAATAGCTCGCCTACTCTTTGAGAAGGGCACCGTGGGATCTTTAAGGTTACGGTAATGCCGGCGAATGGGACGCCTGCTCTCTTGTATGCAAGGACATTCACAGCTATTGGCTAGTTCCCGACTGGGTTCTGCCACCAGGTTTTTTATTTTTATTTTTTGGTTTTTTTTTTTTTTTTTTTTTTTTTTTTTTTTGTATACAAGATCGAGGCTCGTGAAAGAGCGAACATTAATCACACAGAAAGACAAACCGACACATAAAACATATAACATCGGGAGCGGTAGACAAGATGGGGAGAGAGGGGGAAGGACACAAACACAACATTTGAGAGCAGGGACCGAGAGACATGGAGACATCGAGAGATCTGAGAGAGGGCGAGGGCTTTGGGGGGGGGGGGGGGGGGCATGGGAAGGGGGCGGTGGGAGAGGTATAAAACATATGGACACTGCCAGGACTTCCAGGAAAGAAGTTGGAATTTCAAACAAGGTGGATCTGGGGTGAATTAGCTGGGGTAGAAAAGATCAAGGTTTTGGATGGGGGAAGATAAGAGATGGTGGTGAACAGCTGTTTTAAAGACCTGGAGGGAGGAGTGGGATTGAAGGGAGTGAGGGAGTTTGTTCCAGAGGCGGGAGAAAAGAGGAATGAAAGAGTGAAGGTGAGCAGAGAGCCGAGATTTCGGCAGTTTAACCATCAGAGGGTTGCTGGCAGATCTTGTGCGACCTGTAGGAATATTTGGGGGACAGAGCACAGAGAGAGCTGGGGGTGCAAGGCCGGAGAGGAGTCGGTAGAAGACAGAAAGACCACCTACCTGCCTGCGGTGAGTGAGTGAAAGGCCCTCAGAGATAGCTTCATCGCGGGAGATTCCAATAATTCTGAAAGCTTTGGTTTCAACAGCGTGAAGCCGAGCTAGGTGTGAGGCAGGAGCACCGGCCCATAGGGGAGAACAGTATTCCATTGAGCAATTTCATTAGGAATCTGCTAAGACTTAGTCAAAAATATGTATAATCGGACACGTTATGAATGTAATTAACATTACATGACCATTACTTGGTTTTCAGGCCCAAGAGGCATTGTTGGCGTTTCTTACTTTGTGGTTGTACTTGAAGAATTCTGCTTTTTTCAACCATCTGTGCTTGGAACCCTGATTTGTGACAAATATGGCCAAACCTATCGCAAAAGTAAATTTTTACCCTCGCCTGAGGAGAGGGTATTGCATTTGAGTCAGTTTGTTTGTCTGTTTGTTTGTTTGTCTATTTGTTTGTCCGCACAGAATAAATATGATTTTCTCTGCAACCGTTGGTCCGATTGACAGGAAATTTTCACCATAGGGGCATCTCTTCCTGTAGAATAAAAAAAAAAGAAGATAATTATGACCATAGATCACATGGTATGGGCGCCATCCAGGAAAAACAGAAAAACTTTGCACCTCATATCTCCGAAAGCACCGAAAATAAAAAAAATGAGACATGGCTCATTGTAAAGAACTCTCCATGGGAAATAAAATATGTTAATGATGATGTCATTGGTGCCTCCATTAAAAAAATAAAATAATAATAAACCACCTTTAGAGGCCATTTTTCCCCGCAAAGCGGGGGTTGGCCTTTTTCGGGAACCGTGGTTGTTGTTGTTTTTTTGGTCCCCTTTTTGAAGCAATGTTTTACGGCCGGATGCCCTTCCTGACGCCAACCATTTTTGCCGCCTTTAACGACAAACAGGGAATTACCAGTGAACTGGTACTCAATTAGCCGACCTCGGAAGGATGCACAGGCTGAGTCAACCCCCCTGGCGTTAATTCAGCGATCGACCGGGATTCGAACCCAGGATCCTAGGATCCTAAGCCGGCACCCTAGCCGCCTCCATTATGATGTCATAATTTGACAAGTACAAAACTTCATCCGATCAAGATGAAATTTATTGAGCGTCATCTAGCGATGAGTTGGTGGAGGAAAAAAAAAGGATGATTACGTCATCGGTCATGTGGTTCGGCCACCATATTTGTTTTAACACAAAAGCCTTAAAAACCACTGAAAACACGTCCTGGCGAGGGTCTGCAATCTCTGATTGCTCTTTCTAATTCTCCTTGCAGACCGTCAAAATGAATACGTTTTACTCTCTTGCAAATTGTAGCTTGGTGTCGGCTCAGCGGTTAGGGTGCCAGCTTGGGATCCTAGGATCCTGGGTTTGAATCCTGGTCGATCGCTGAATTAACGCCAGAGGGGTTGACTCAGCCTGTCATCCTTCTGAGGTCGGCAAATTGAGTACCAGCTCACTGGTAATTCCCTGTGTCACAAGAGGCGAGTAACAGGGTTGACGGCAGGAAGGGCATCCGGCCGTAAAACATTGCTCTAAAAAAGGCCAACCCTCGCTCTGTGGGGAAAAATGGCCTCTAAAGGCGGTTCCTTTTTTTCCTCTCTCTCTATTGTAATGCATTTTGAATGTTAATGATGCAATCCTTGCCTCAAATGTGCTACTAGAGTTTGCTTGTTCTCCTCATGTTCTTCATATAGACAATGGGAAACTTTGTAACCTAAACATTTCCTCTCCACCACCACTCCCACGGTGCAGACCGTGGCAGTGTGTATACAGCGCAGCTGCTCGGAGCCACTTCTGTTGTGTCCCCATTGAACTGTTTCTCTTTCTCACATTCTCTCTCTCCCTCTCCCTTGTCCATCGGCTCCCCGAGCCAGTTTAACACCTTTTTTGCTCAGTGTTGCTCTGGGTCATCTTTTTTTGTGCATTTTCTTTGCTGTTTATTTGCACTTTTATATTTCTGCAGTGACACTCTGCACACTCTATTCTCACAAGATTTTATTTTCCTTTACACCTATTCAACTGCAGACCCTTTTTGAGCAGAATGTGGTAAGCAAGAACCCTACAATGATCATGTAAAGCATTTTCTGTCATAGACTGTGTGATTTATGGTCATGATGCGTTATTGTTTCTCCCCAAATGTCCAAAATGGATAAACTCAATAATCTGTTTATAATGGATCATGAGACAATGTTACCCATATGGTTTGTATTAATTAGGTTTATTGTTTGAGGTGTATTCTTCAAGACCGCCATCTGGTCCAATTCATCCATCTGAAGATTTTCAACCACTGTTTCCAGGTTCTCCTACATGGTGGTACACTACCAC
Organism: Myxine glutinosa; assembly: GCF_964187855.1. NCBI lineage: Eukaryota > Metazoa > Chordata > Myxini > Myxiniformes > Myxinidae > Myxine > Myxine glutinosa. Next base: position 5,997,926 of record NC_136262.1, on the reverse strand, counting down.
TCAAGGGAATGCCCAAGGGAATGACCTACTTCCTCAAGGTGCTGTCCCAGCACCACTTTTGTTCAACGTGTATATGTCAGACTTCCCTTCGGCAACAGCAACCAAATTTGTCTGTGTTGATGATCTTACCATTCTGTATAACCCTCAAGGAAGTCTCAGCTGAGATGTTGCAACAATGAACCGCTGCAACCAACAATGGTGCCGGTGTCTTAATTCTCATAAAACGGTCTGTTCCCTTTGCCATCTTCAGAATGACAAAGCAGTGAGACAGCTGAAAGTCAAGCTGAGCGACATCCGACTTCTCTCCTTCCACACACTTACTTACCTTAACCCAGGGGTTCCCAACCTGTGGGTCGTGACCCCCCAGGGGGTCGCAGAGGGTGAGCTGGGGAGGTCGAGAAACCTTGGGAGAACTTGGTAGCCTTGGGAGAAGGGAACATTGCCAAAACTTTCATTTTGCTGATACCTAGAACACACAACATAATGTTGTGCCGGTGGAGTTGGCTGTAGTTTTCGCTCGCTCTTTTCGATGTGTTGCCGATATGAGATGAGCATAGTCTATTTCCGGGTTTTTGTATTTACAGATGTGAAGCAATGGCTAAAAGGCGCAAATACTCGGAAGACTACCTCAACATTGGCTTCACCACAGTACTCGCCAACAACGGCGTTGAGAAACCACAATGCGTCTTGTGCCATGTTGTCCTGAGTGCGGAGTCGATGAAACCTTCGAAACTCAAGCGTCACCTGGAGACGAAGCATCCAGAACACACAGAGAATGATTTGGAGTTCTTCAAACGCCATGAGCTTCTTCTCAAACGTCAAAAGCTCGATGCTAGTGGGTCTTTTCAGCAACATATTGCAGCAGCAGTGGAGGCCTCATATGAAGTTGCGTTGGAAATTGCCAAACACAAAAAGCCTCACACCATTGGAGAGACACTTATCAAACCCTGCATGTTGAAGATGGTGAAGCTCGTTCTCAGGGAAGCCAGCACAAAGAAGATGCAGCAAGTATCTTTGTCGAATAATACTCTTCATAGGTGTATTTCTCATATGTCTATGGATGTGAAAGAGCAGGTTTTGGATGAAATCAAAGATTCTCCGTTGTTCTCCTTTCAACTCGATGAATCAACGGATGTGAGTTCATGTTCTCAGTTGCTTGTCTTCGTGAAGTACATTCATTCAGACGACATCAAAGAAGAATTCCTCTTCTGTAGTGCACTTGAAACCACTTCAAAAGCTGTTGACGTCATGGAAAAGGTCTCTACCTTTTTCATACCGAAGGACTGCAATGGGGAAACGTGTGCGGGGTTTGTACGGACGGAGCACCAGCTATGCTAGGATCGAAGTCAGGATTCCAGACAAGAGTGAAGGAGCTGGGTCCCCAAGCTAAGGGCATCCACTGCATGATCCACCGATATGCTCTCGCCAGTAAGACGCTTCCTGCCACTCTGCGGGGAGTGCTTGATTCTGTGATCAAAATTGTGAATTACGTGAAGGCTGGGGCACTCAACACTCGTCTATTCAAAGAACTCTGCAAAGACATGGATGCTGACCATGAGGCCCTTCTCTTCTACATGGCTGTATGCTGGTTGTCATGAGGGAACGTTGTGAATCGTGTCTTCGAGCTGAAAGACGAAATCAGGTTCTTTCTAGAAGTGCAAGAAAAGAGAGATCTTCTGGCTCACTTCGATGATGAAACGTGGAATAAACGGGTTGCGTACTTGGCGGACATTTTCGACCAGCTGAACAAGCTGAATTTGAAATTTCAGGGAGGGAAACACACATTCTCCTATTTCAAGACAATCTGCGGGCCTTCATATCCAAACTGCAGAACTGGCGTCGGAAAGTCAATCTTGGGAACATCGCCATGTTTGAAAAACTCTGCAGAGTGATGGATGAGTCTGAGGGCGAACTAGATCAGTTCCTGAAGGATGAGATTACCGGACACCTTGAGTCCCTAGAAAAGGAATTCCAGCGATACTTCCCTGAGCTCACAGGAGAAGAGGTGGCACTGGTAAGAAACCCTTTCTCAGCTACACTTGACGTAACCAGCCTCCCCGACGAAGTCCAAGATGAATTCTTGGATCTACGGAACGACTCTCGTGAGGTGAGCGTGACCTGTTCCAGGAGAAATCGGTGACTCAATTCTGGTGCGCTATGCATCAATCATATTCCAAAGTCAGCATGCTGGCCTTACGTGTTCTTCTTCCATTTGCCTCCACCTACCTCTGCGAGGCCGGATTTTCTACCCTCGTCTACATCAAAACGAAGACCAGGAACAGATTGGATGTCGAGGATGACATGAGATTGGCTCTTACAAACACCCCGCCACGAATTCCAAGACTCGCTGCTCAGATGCAACCCCAACCATCCCACTAGCTAGGTTGGAGAGATGATGATATGTTAGTGATGACGATCATGGATTGTGTGACGATGGATGGCAGTGAGAAAAAATGATGAGCTTGGTTTGACTAACTAACTAAAATTACCCGAATTTTATAATGTGCAAGGAATATTGTAGTAAAATTTGTAAAAATTGATGAATTAATGATTGTTTTCTCTTCCTTCCATTTTCCTTCTCAGAAAAATTTGTAAAACTGAAACGGCTGATGGCAGGGGGGTCGCGTGTGTTTCGGGGTATTGAGAAAGGGGTCGCGAGTACAAAAAGGTTGGGAACCACTGCCTTAACCTGTAACTTAATCGAGCACTGATCTTCGGGCATCATGCAGAAAAGCTAGCAAGTGCATCATGCAGAAAAGCTAGCAATAAAATGGCTGCAAGAGACAATTTGATCCATCTGACTGTGGTAGGGCCAGATTGAGGTCCTTATAGGCCCTTTGGTGGATGCATTTTTATTGGTGTATCAATCTACAGTGGTACCTCGGCTTACGAGTGCCCCAACGTACGAGTTTTTCGGGATACGAGCCGTCGCTCGGGCGGTTTGTTGCTTTGGGATACGAGCCGAGATCCGATGTACGAGCTCAAAAAATTTATTTTTTTGAATTTTCCGGTTGTGGCTTCCGGTTCCGGTCACGCGGTTATCTTGCCGTGAAAGCATCTCTGCTTGGATATAAAACACGCAATCGTCGAAATACATGAGCGAGGAATCTCCTTGCTCCAGCCGGTGACGTCATCGGCGGGGATCCCCGCCTCCAGAGTGGCTGGTCACGTGACCGCCAAAGCGTGTCGCGCGTGCGGGTATAATGAGCTACACCTGTGGATCACGTGACCACGGAAGCACGCCTCGCTTGAGAGGCATGGCTTTCGGTTTGCGTTTTGCTTTATAAGGCGCGATAAATGGGCTTTTGAGTGTTAGCGGTTCATGGCGTTGACGGTTCATGGCGGTTCATGGCGTTGACGGTCAAAAACCCATTACATCAATTTTACCAGGCACTGTACAGTAAGTACAGTGGACACCAAATGCACGGTGGAAGGCTAGAAGTAGAAGATCGTCCAAGACAAGTGAGAATAAGCCATACTTTGGAGGAGATGACGTCATTCGCTGGTCCGATAACCAAAGATGTGGTATAAAAAACCAGGTGAGCTAACAATGCAGCAATGAAGGAATTCGGCCAAGGCACCGGCACACAACGACCTACCTACATCGAAAGACTCAATGCCAATGGTGACAGAAGCCAAGACGGCCGGCTTAAACACCGCCGAAAGACCACGGTGTACCAACTTACGATGCAGAACATCTTGCACTTAATATGATGACAACAGGTGCCATCCTCTGACGTACCATTACAGGTACAGGTACAGTACACGTGAGCACAGAGCAAAAGTTCACTGAAACCGAGATTAAGAAAAAAGAAAAAACACCTCGTGGTCCGTGCTCGATATCCGAGTTTCAATCTTTTCAAACACATGATGCTCTCGGTCACGGTATCTCCTGCGAGCTGCTTCTCCTTCAACCACACAAACAACAACTTCTCCATATCTTCATGGATAGAGGTCCGGAGCTTTGAAATAATCGTAACGCCCTTGGCTGGCGTTATAGCCTTTATGGACTCCTTCTGCTTCAAAATCGTACATATCGTAGAAGGAGTACGATCGTACTGCCTCGCCAAGTCGACAACACGCACACCTCACCTGGCATGCTCTTCTCCTCTGCTTAATAAAACCAGTTTATTTCTTTACATTCTCTTGTATTATGTACAGTATATACGAGGTCGTGCTTGTTTATACATTATTTGTTATTTATAAAGTACATTTTTGTTATTTAAAAGCACCTAACAAAAAAAATTGGTGTTTTTTTTTTGAGGCTGGAACGGATTAATAGCATTTCAATGCATTTGAATGGGAAAATTTGCTTTAACTTACGAGCGATTTGGCTTACGAGCTCCGTCACGGAACGGATTAAACTCGTAAGCCGAGGTACCACTGTATATGGGTATATGAGTGATCAAAATGATGTTGAATACAATATAGCATACAGAAATGACCACAAAAATGCCAAACGATTAAAGCATTACAGAGAGGTATTTCATAGCAGGATTATAACCTACCAAGTGAAACCAACCAACCTACCAACCAACCTACCATACCAACCTCACTCAAGCTTTTGGGTCTCACTATCTGCCATGATCTTTCCTGGGAAAACCACATTTCAAATCTGGCCTCCAAAGCCAGTCGCCGACTGGGCATCCTCCGTCGTGCGAAGTCCTTCCTTGGCACACCTGAGCTCCTCACCACATACAAGGCTTTCATCCGCAGCTCAATGGAATACTGCTCTCCCCTCTGGTCTGGTGCTCCTGCCTCACACCTAGCTCGTCTTCACGCTGTTGAAACCAAAGCATTCAGAATCATTGGAATCTCCCGCGATGAAGCTAACTCCAAGGGCCTCTCACTCACTCACCGCAGGCAGGTTGGTGGTCTTTCCGTCTTCTACCGACTCCTCTCTGGCCTTGCCCCCCCAGCTCTCTCTGGGCTCTGTCCCGCAAATATTCCTACAGGTTGCACAAGATCTGCCTGCAACCCTCTTATGGTTAAACTGCCAAAATCAAGACTTTCTGCTCACCTTCACTCCTTCATTCCTCTTTTCTCCCGCCTCTGGAACAAACTCCTTCACTCTCTTCAATCCCACTCCTCCCTCCAGGTCTTTAAAACAGCTGTTCACCACCATCTCTTGTCTTCCCCCATCCAAAACCTTGATCTTTTCTACCCCCGCTAATTTGACCCCAAATCCTACACTTTTTTAAAATACCAACTTCTGTCCTGGAAGTCCGTGGTCTCCTTGTGTTTTATACCTCTCCCTCCCCCCCCTTCCCACGCCTCCTCCCCCCAAGCCCTCTCCCTCCCACACTTCTCCCTGCTCTCAAATGTTGTGTTTGTGTGCTTCCCCTTCTCTCCCCATCTTGTCTTCCGCTCCCTCTTTTTATATATTTTGTTTGTCTGGTTGATTTGTTTGTGAAATAAATGTTAGCTCTTTCACGAGCCTCGATTCAGTATACAAAAAAAAGGAAAAAAAAAAGTGTTCATACCCATAGAATGAGCGAATGCTCAAGGGAAAGTTGTTGATGTTGTTGCCTAGCCTCAACAGGTGGGTTATGATTTGTGGATGGAGATTGCTAGGTTTGTTGATTATTTTAGTTATTTAGTCAAATTTTTTTCGATGGGTCTTTAGTTTTCGTAGGCTCTAGGAACTACCTACCTATTGTGGTACCTACTGTACCTACTGTGCCTATTGGATAATACGGCCCAGGACTGTGGCTATGACTGTGGAGCTGACTTCCCTACCATCCATCCATAACTCAACACCTGCATTCGTGTATGTCCCTGCAGAATACTGTGTCTCTGCCTGGGGCAGAAACCATCACAAAAAGAAGGTTGACATACTCCTCGATGCATCTGAGGGTCATCAGTGGATGTCTAGGTCCCATATGCACCGACTACCTCCCATTTATTGCTGGTATTCACCCCTACCACATCAGGTGTGCAGCTATAACCAGCCAGGCAGCTCTAAAATTTTATAACAACCCAGACCATCCACTACAGAATAAAAGCATGGAAGAATTGCCTTCTCGTAAACCCTTCACTAGAGGGACATAAACCTATACCAAATCAGATGAAGGTTCTGGCAGACGCACCTGGAAAATGCACCAGTGGCAAACCAACAAACCAGAAGGCCATCTGCTATATCTCCTCACTTCCACTAAACCTCCAGGATGTAACTCCCCCAGGAAGAAATGGCGCCGCTTGATCCAGCTCCGAACTCATGTCGGCCAGTTTAACAGCAACATTTTCCCCTCTGCACTAGCGGAATTGCCTCACGGGAGTTGACACACTTCTGTCTGTAGATCATCTACTGCAGGACTGTCCAACTCACGACCCGGAATAAATGTGACAACCTCTCATCTTCTTCAACTTATAGATCTCTCTGGTCCATATGGAAAAGTATCTCCATCAAGTTCTGTCGCTCTACCTTTCTTTCGCTGTTCCGTTCCGATGATACATAGTGCTGTCTCTCCAACTGATAAAGCAACTCTTTCGGTTCTCTTTTCTCCTCTAATTCCACACTGGATGACTCCAACATTCCATCTCTCTCTGAAGCACCCCTTACCAATCCTATGCCCCTCCCTATAATCTCTTTTCTTTGCAGTAAAAAGTACTCCTCTCTCTGTTCATGAACAAGACATACGGACAAGATGGCATTCCTCCTCGTGTCTTGAAGGAGTGTGCTTCAGAACTTACTCCTGTGCTTGCTCGCTTGTTTTGTTTTTGTTTAAAAACCCAAACTTTCCCTCTTTCCTGGAAACGTGCCTTAGTACAGCCTATTTTAAGGAAGGGTGATCGTTCAAACCCTTCCAACTTCCGTCCTATTGCTCTGACCTCTACTATTTCCAAAGTCTTTGAATGTCTTCTCAATTCCCATTTCCTCAAGCATCTTGAATCTCAGTCTTCTATCTGACCATCAATATGGCTTTCCCAAGGCAAGATCTACCGGTGATATCCTTTCTTACATTATGAATGTCTGGGCCTCTTCTCTGAGAGACTTTGGGGAATCCTTTGTTGTAGGCCTTGATATCTCAAAAGCCTTTGACAAAGTTTGGCATTGGTGTCTGATATCCAAGCTTCCCTCTTTTGGCTTTCCTCCTTCACTCTGCTCCCTCATATCGAGCTTTCTCTCCCACCACTCTATCTCCGTAATTGTTGATGGTTCAACATCTCCCTCCTTCCCAACAGCGGTGTCCCTCAGGGTTCTGTCCTGTCTCCAACACTCTTCCATCTTTTTATCAATGACATTCTTTCTTCTACATGTAACCAAATGCACGCGTATGCTGATGAATCAACATTACATTCCTCCATTTTTCCCATCTGCTCCATCTTCCCTCATTTGATCTACATCTTGTTTGATCACAGCCACCTCTTTTAATTCGGATTTGGACAAGTTTTCCCAGTGGGACAAATGTAATCGGGTTAAATTTAATGTTTCAAAAACTCAATTTCTTCCCATGTCTCTCTCTAAAACTCCTCTCGACTCTCCAATCTCCTTCAAAAGCTCCACAATTACACCATGCTATATAACAAACTTACTAGGTATTACCCTAAGATCAAATCTATCCTGGAATCCACACATTACACAAACTGCTAGGTCTGCCTCGAAGAAACTAGGAGTCCTGTTCAGATGTCAAAGATTCTTCATCTTCTGAACAGTTGATTCAACTATATAAAGGATTGATTCGTCCGTGTATAGAGTAGTGCTCTCACATCTGGGGAGGTTCTAGCTCCACATATTTACTGGACAGAATTGAATCCACAGTAATCCGACTTATCAACTCTCCCAATCTGACCTCGATACTCGACCCGCTCGAATTACGCTGCAAAGTTGGCTCTCTTTCTCTTTTCTACTGAAATATCTTCGGTTTCTGCTCCCAAGAACTTGCTGCCTGTGTCCCTCCACCATGAGTGAGACCACGGAATACTCGACAAGCCCCTACACCTCATGATTATTGGGTGGCCATTGGCAACTTAAGGGTGGGCCATTATGTTTGTTTCTTCCCCTCCACTGCCAAACTTTGCCACTCTTTATAGTCTCATGTATTTCTAAACACTTATGATCTTCCCCTTTTCGATTTAAGCAGATTTTTACTTCCTCAAAAACTCTTACACTATTCTTTCTTTCTTCACTTTTCTCTCATTGCAGTTCTTTTATTTAAGGCCTGGCCTCAAATAGCACTATTTCGTCCATGACTGGAGCCTTCAACATTAAAAAAAACTCCCACTGCTTCAATCGCACTCCTCCCTTCAGGTGTTCAAAACAGCTGTACTCCTCCATCTCAGATCTTCCCCCATCCAAAACCTTGATCTTTTCTACCCCTGTTAATCCACCCTAAACCCACCTCCTTCAAATTCCCTGTTTTCTTTCCTGAAATCCCCTGTAGTGTCCATCTCATCTTGTTTATCCCGTGTATCCTGCACCAGCCCTCTCTCTTCCACAGATCTGCTGATGTCCCTGTTCCCTACTGTTCTTGTGGTTCCCTCTCTCTCCCCCTCTTATCTCCCGCTCCTTTTATTACATGTTTAACCGTACGTGTTCGTTCTTATATGAACCTCGGCCAAGTAGACAAAAAAAGCTAGGTTTACTTTTCACTTTTAAAAGGTAAGATTAAAATCAACCCCCCCCCCCCCCCCAACCCCATTCCCCATGTTTATAATCGACTTCAGGTGAAACTTCCAAAATCCAGGATCACTACTGACTTCCACTCAATTGTTCTTCTTTCCTCTCTCCTGTGGAACCAACTTCCTCGGTCTGTTCAATCTCACCCTTCTCTCCAGGACTTCTATCAGGCTTTTCACCACCACCTCCCATGATCTCCCATTCATACTCATGATGTTTTCTACCCTCATGAATCCGCCCCAAGACCAATTTCTCCTTTCCAGGTTATGCGTTTTCTCCCATCTCCTTTCTGCTATTAGTTCCATTGATGTGTCATTCCTGTTTTTAATCCTTCTTCCGTTTCTTCTTGTGCCTCTCCTCCTTATTCTCCTTCTTTCAGCCTCATTCTTACTGTTTGATCTTGTATCCAGCTTTGCTCACCCCTTGTGTCCTTCCTCTCATCCATTCTTCCTCCAAGTGTCCCTTTACCCCGCCGTCTGTGTTTCCCCGCTTTCCATTGTGTTCATGCCG
>NC_136262.1:5896296-5983796 GCF_964187855.1 Myxine glutinosa | reverse complement strand
ATGTGTTTTTCATACCTGCACGGAGTTACCGACTGTTTTTGTTCCTGTTAAGTATTCCTTTCGACAGGTAAAAGCAACATTTTGTATCGCGAGCCTGCACACCGATTTGTTTTGCACTTTTTTTGTTGGATCTGCTTGTGTCGGGGACAGCAAGTCAAATGTCGTCATCGATGATCGGTTTGCTAAACCAGTCAATGATTGATCAATTTGGTTTTGTACTTTGCTCTGAGCATGCTATCGTGGACATAGCCGCACACGTGCGTACAGGGGTGCTCGGGTTACCTGATAAATGAGTAAATGGCACAGGTCCACAAAATCAAGGCAACCAAGTGAGGGTGCACGAGTGTCGATCACAGTCTCCACTGAGATGCAATATCAGTGCGAATACAGTCAGACAATTTTCTCCCATACTTGAGCCAAGGAGGAGGCTCGACCCCCTGACACCCGCCCCTGGTTGCTGCAATGTTTATGTACCGTTGTAGGTATACGCCCTGTGGCATAACCGACAGGTAGTCGTTTGCATATCAAATATACTTTGTAGTCGGTCCATCCTGCATTTTGTCGAAATGAAATTGTTTTTAAACTCTTCTTGCATTTTTCTTGTACGAGGTGGAGTTACTCATTTTATTCCGCCCTCCCCCCACACCCCCCCCCCCCCCCCTCGTTTGTCATCGTTTGATGCCATTACTGTACCAACAGATACATGGTGTTGAAAGATTATGTGTGCATCTTTGTTGAAAGATTAGAGCAGGGGTCGAAAGATTATTAGGTGGGGGAAGTGTCGGAGTAACATTGTCAAAAAGTACAAGGAAAGGATGAGTGGCAAGTTTGAGCAACTTAGCGAAGAAGCAAAAGGTTTGGAGGAGGAGTGGAAGAAGTTCCTAAGAGGAATTTGGAGGAATTGCACAGGTTTTGTGTGGAAGGACGTCAGGATCGACGAGGGATGGAAAACAGGTATGATGGACAGAGGAAGTGGGGAAGGCAGTTGGTGAAAAGGAGGTTTGGAAGAGGATAGAGTATATCAAGGAGAGAGGGAGGCAACCGGAAGCAGGGTTGCTGCACCTGTATGAGCAAAAGAAGAAAGCAGCAAAGAGAGCTGTGGATAAGGTGAGGAATGGTATGGAGAAGTTGGTGTACAACACATTGGAAGAGGACGGTGGGACGAAGACGATGTATAAATTGCCTTGTGATAGGGATGAGAATAGTAAGGACATGAATGGGGTGGTGGTGGTGGGAGGAGTGTGATTCTTGTGGTCCAGATTCATATCGTGGCAAAATTTCAAAATCAGGATTCCTCTGTTGGTTGTTTGCGTCCTTGTTCCGCTATATCGGACGACTCGACAACCCAAAAAGCAACGACGTCGGAGCTCATTTCGAGGTCGTGCCAGATTATCTGTTTTTTATATATACAATCTATTTTTTCTGCAAATTTGGGTCATAATGATTGCTAACGGGGTTGTGGTCCGTGTTGTAGCCTTGTCCGTGTTGAGCCCTTCCTCCGGGGATATAGTGCCCATTAAGTGCATATTCTTGGGATTTAACACATTTGCTGTGATTCCATTTTGTTTTCCTGCTCGTTCATTGAACCGTTTCAACACTTTGTCTTGTTATCCATATGTTTTTGGTTTTTTTTCCTCTCCTTACATTGTGGCAGATGGGTGTTGCTTAGTCGCAGATGTTGTTCATTTCAGTGAGAGAGGGGAAGAGGGGAGAGGGAAAGAGAGGGAGAGGGAAAGAGAGGGAGAGGGAAAGAGAGGGAGAGGGAAAGAGAGGGAGAGGGAAAGAGAGGGAGAGGGGGAGAGGGAAAGAGGGGAATAGGGAAAGAGAGGGAGAGGGAAAGAGGGGGAGAGGGAAAGAGGGGGAGAGGGAAAGAGAGGGAGAGGGAAAGAGGGGGAGAGGGAAAGAGAGGGAGAGGGGGAGAGGGAAAGATAGGGAGACGGAAAGAGAGGGAGAGGGAAAGAGAGGGAGAGGGAAAGAGAGGGAGAGGGGGAGAGGGAAAGAGGGGGAAAAGGGATGGATACATAGAGGGGGAGAGGGAAAGAGAGGGAGAGGGGGAGAGGGAAAGAGGGGGAAAAGGGACGGATACATAGAGGGGGAGAGGGAAAGAGGGGGAAAAGGGACGGATACATAGAGGGGGAGAGGTGGAAAGGGAAAGAGGGGGAAAAGGGACGGATACATACAGAGGGAGAAAGAGAGATATAGATGTACAGAGATGTACAGAGATGGACAGAGATGTACAGAGATGTACAGAGATGGACAGAGATGGACAGAGATGGACAGAGATGGACAGAGATGGACAGAAATGGGCAAAGATGGACAGGACAGAGGCAGACAGAGAGAGAGGGTGAGAGTTTGTGTTTATGTTTCCTACTGTGCACTGCTGATAAGTTTCCTCCTCTTGTGACCTGTGTGTATGCTTGTGCAAACGTTTGTGGCTTTAATCCATGTAGACCATCCTTCAGTGTTTGATGTAACTTTGTCGGGTTGTTTCATAGCCGAGACTTTGATATCTCTGTCGGTCCCCTGAGGAAATGTACAACAAACCGCCATGATGTGTGATGTGCTGTTAATTGCACCAGAATTTAAATATTTATTTCGTAACAGATTCCACGTGATGGTGTAACACGTTTGTTTTGAACTACCGGGGCGGTACAATTTTCACATTTGTAAAACAGTGTCATGTACATTAATCATTTTTTGATTGAATTTGTTTTACCATTCATGACGAGGTTCTTTGTTTGTTTGTTGGGGGTGGATAGGTGAGAGGTTTGCTTTTAATGCATGTGTTTAAAATCGAAATGGCAGCAAGTGAGTTGAAAGACAGGTTGGTGGTCCCTCTGTCTTCTACCAGGTCCTTTCTGGTCTTGCACCCTCTGCTCTTTCCTTGCTTTGTCCCCCTCAGGTTCCCGCAGTGCGCACATGTGGTCCACCATGAACCCCTTTTTTATTTCCTTTGTTTTTTTTCCCCCTCGACATTGTTGAGGCCCGTGGGAGAGGTGGTACACTGAAAGGATCAGGATGCAACAGGACAAAATGTACAACAAGACAGATTGAAGAGAATGTGGAAATTGGTTCCATAGGCAGGAAAAAAGAGGAACAAATGAGTAGAGGTTGGCAGTGATCCTGGATTCAAGTAATTTCATCTGAAGTGAACTGTGAGCACCCTGCAGAAACCTGGGGGGCAAGCGGGGGGAGGTGGGTGGGGTACGACGACTTTACATGACGGAGAAGGCCCACCCAGTCGGCATCTAGCTTTGGAGGCCAACTTTGAAATGTGGCTTGCCCAAGAGAGGTTGCGGCCTTTATATGTTGTCGGTAGATTTGTTATTAGATGATATTTGTGAGGTCGTTTGGTTTCTTCGGATTCTGGGATGAGGAACGTGTTGCCTTCTGTAAGCCACTCGTCCATTCCAAGTTAAAATCTGCCTTCCCGCGATTTCATGACAGCAAATTGGGAAACAATGACAAAAAGAAACATAATTAACATGAACAATAGGCTTCCAGTGTGAACCTCGCAGGAACCCTAATTAATGATAAAATCTCAAGTTCTAAACACTAAAATAAAGAAATCCTTGTTTATTGACAAAGTACATGTGCATTATATCTGGACGACGTAAAGTTTGCAAAAGTTGGTTGTGAAAGTAAAAGCAATAATTGGTTTTAAAAACGGCGTCGATTTGCCAACGTCAGGCCAACATTTCCAAGTGCTTGTAAAAGTGATAACTTCACCTGCCGACCAAAATCACGTCGGCCTAACGTCAGGACTGACTGTGGCCCAACTTTAGCCCAAAGTAGGTCTGTTAGCTGGGTTATCACACGTTTCACACTTTCCTATAACAGTTGTGGCCAAAAATATTGGCATCCTTGCACTTTTTTCAAATAATTCACCATTTCTTCCAAAAAATTGTTGAAATAAAAAAAATGTTTTGATATCCACATTTGCATTTCTTTGGCTTGCAGTGGAACAAAACAAAAAAAAGCTGAAAAATTACTAAATCATAGCTTATTCCACACAGGTATCCTAAAATGGCCCGGACAATATTATTGGCACCTTTTAGAAGTTGTAAGAAATAATTAGATTTCAAGCAGGTGATTCTCCTTGCACACCTATGGTGAGTTGCAGGTGCATGTAAAATAAAAATCACTCATTCAACCAGTTTGAATGGAGAAAAGGAGTCATTCTGCTGTTTTTTGTCACTGTGTGCACCGCAATGAGCATGGAGAAAAGAAAGAAAACCAGAGAATTGTCTGAGGAGGTCAGACACAATATTGTCGCCAAGCATGGACAATCTCAAGGTTACAAGTCCATCTCCAGACACCTTAATGTTCCTGTGTCCACCATACGCAATGTTATCAGGAAGTTTAAGGCCCATGTCACTGTAGCCAACCTCCCTGGACCGGGCCACAAAGAGAAAACTTGATCGAAGATTGCAGCGAAGGATTGTTTGAATGGTGGAGAAAACGCCTCGATCACCTGCCAAACAGATTCAACCTGACCTTCAGACACAAGGTACGACAGTTTCAACTCGCACCATCCGTCGCCAACTCAATGAAAGGGGGTTCTATGGTAGTAGACCCAGGAGGACCCCACTGCCGAGAGAGACATAACAAAGCCCGGCGGGAGTTTGCTAAAACACACCTGAACAAGCCTAAATCCTTCTGAGATTCTGGGAAAATGTCCTGTGGACAGATGAGATCAAATTAGAGCTTTTTTGTAAAGCACGTCATCTCTGTTTGCAGAAAACAAAATGAGGCCTTCAAATAAAAGAACACCTTCCCTACAGTCAAGCATGGAGGAGGTTCAGTGATGTTTTGGGGTTGCTGTGCTGCCTCTGGCACTGCGTACCTTGAATGTGTGCATGGCATCATGAAATCAGGAGATTACCAAGGTATTTTGGAGCGCAATGTTGAACCCAGTGTCAGAAACCTGGGTCTCCGCCGAAGGTCATGGGTCTTGCAGCAGGACAATGACCCCAAACACACTTCAAAAAGCATCCAGGAATGGTTCAAGACAAAACGCTGGAATGTTCTGAAGTAGCCACAATGAGTGCAGATCTAAATCTCATTGAACACCTGTGGGGAGATCTGAAAACAGCAGTTGGGAGAAGGTATCCTTCAAATCTGGGAGAACTGGAGCAGTTTGCACAAGAAAAGTGGGCCAAACTGCCAGTGGAGAGGTGTAGGAAGCTCATTCATGGCAAGAGGGAGCGCTTGACTGCAGTTATTTTGTCCAAAGGCCGTGCTACCAAATATTAAGTCGAGGGTGTCAATAATTTTGTCAATGCAATTTCTATTTATTTTCAGATTTAAAAGGATATATTAAGTTCTGAATCAAAAACAAAGGTTCTGTAATATTAACAGTGAAATAAAGAATTGTGGGAACCAAATACTTTTGTCAATTTCAACTTATTTTCGAGAAAACTGTGAGTTTTTTAAAAAAGTGCAAAGGTGCCAATATCTTTTGTCACGACTGTATATAAGGGCTGATGCTCACCATGAATGTGCTCTATACCCCCACCAGAAGTGTCATGGCGCACGGGCAGTGAATCACTGAGAGCCGGAGACCAGACTGAGTTGAGGGAATCGCTGAAAACTCAGATGTTGGGGTGGGAGAGGAGGGTTTTTTTTATGAGGAACGAGGGAACTCTCGCAAGATTGGGGAAGACGCGAGAAGTGGGAGAGCAAAGCTGTTTTGGGAATGGACTATTAGTACTTCACCACCTTCCCCGTGTTAATAAATAATAATTACAACCTACGGTGAGGTAATGCTTCCCTACCTATTACTGTTACCAAATGCATTGCATACTCGGAGGCCATCCGATTATCACGTATACAAATATGGCTGAAATACAAAGGTAATATCGCTACCATAGAGTACTTCCAGCATGGCGGTTAGCTGATAAATGATGAATAAATGTAAAAAGGTGAGTAAATGTAAAGTTTGAGCCACCCCCCAAGATGAAGTTCCTTGGGCACCGTTGTTAACTCGGGCGGGCTCCTTGGTGCACGTTTAACTAGACGACTTACTCTGACACTTCCCTTCTGATACAACAGTAATCTAAGCTCGCAGTGGCACCGTCCATGTTTTTCTTCACAATCTAGCTATGGATCCCCCCATTCCCCATTTCCACCGAACAAAACATAAAGTTTACTTACAAGTATTTAAGTAAAACGTCTTGGTCAGATTTTAAGTATGCATGCTTGTCTTTAGTTCAATTTGTGAAACATATTTTGCCAATGAAACTGTCTGGTTTTTCACCGAGCTATTTTAATCCAGCTGCCAATGATGAACAACAGCAATCACAGTGAATCTTTATCAATATTAAATGTCAGAATGTACCATATAAAACACAATGCCACTTTGTGTGTTTGTACTGATGTCTGTCCCCCGTCATAAAGACCATTTGAGTCGGATTTTAAAGGCCATTCTTTTAACACAAATGTTTGTTCGCTACCGTCTACTTTTGAGGTAAACCTAACTCTAAAAAACCTTTTTTCATAAGAGTAATTATGTCTCTTATGTTGGAATTGTAGTTGGTGGTTTGCAAACCGAGCCTCAAGGGCGGTGTACAGAGCGTATTTTTTTTATTTTAAATAAAAATAAATACAAGTTGCTGGGAGGTGACATTCACTGCACGTGATGTGCAATGCTCACAGAGTAAACCGAGTACTAATTCCTGTACGTAAGATGCCTAATTAATAAGAAGATACAAGCATACCTGACATTAGGCCGAGGCTTCAGACTTTGTCACGCTCATGAGGCTGCACCGTCGAATGAACTGTTCCAACCCGTCATTTTTGACCGGATCTTTATACTAATTGTCTAATTAGACATTAATTTGTATTTGGCAGTTATTTAATCAGTGTGCTCACTGTTTAGGCACACAAAGATACAAGCATACCTGACATTAGGCCGAGGCTTCAGACTTTGTCATGCTCATGAGGCTGCACCGTCGAATGAACTGTTCCAACCCGTCATTTTTGACCGGATCTTTATACTAGTTGTCTAATTAGACATTAATTTGTATTTGGCAGTTATTTAATCAGTGTGCTCACTGTTTAGGCACACCCTATTTACTATGGGCTGGCAGGAAACATGCCTTTGGGCTACAAACACTCACCTCTAAGCTGTCTAGCCTGGGTTTGAATCCCGACCCAGGTATAAAGTGTCATCCTGGTGTGAAATGTATCAACGTGTGGTGCCGTCCCTCGAATGGACGTTAAACTGGGCATCCTGATAGCTTTAGTCGGTGGACGTTAAAGGTCCCACTGTGGCGGACACGAACCGATGCATGCGAACCGAAAGCATGTAGTCCATCCGGACCGATGGTCGTGTGTCGCCGAGTTCGGGAAGGTCCAGGAGGCGGTCGGCCCGCTCGCACTCCGTGAGGCCGAACGTAGCGATGAGGAGACGCTTGAGCGCCTCGTACCTGTGGTCGGCCGGTGGGTTCCGCAGGACGGACACGACTCGGGCGGCTGTGCCGGGCCCGAGGGCGGCGATGACGTGGTAATAACGCGTCTCATCCGCCGTTACGCCTCGAAGTTGGAACTGTGCCTCGGCCTGCACGAACCATACTTCGGCCTGAGCTTCCCAAAACTCAGGGAGCTTCACCGCTACCGCGTTGTTGGCCATGGCGCGTTCTGTGGTCAGCGACGGCTGAACCAAAAGGGGTCACCAATGTTCAGTGCTACAGTTTGAGCTATTGAATAAAGACTCTTTTGACCCTACGCGTTGTGGCTTACCTTCGTTGGCAAACAAGTTGCGTGCGTAGCACCACGCTACACCACAATGTCCTTCACGAAGAGAAGATGAGCGTTTGCCCGAACCCTGAACAAATTCCAAATTCCTGCCCTGACTTCCTGTGTTGGAGTGGCGACCAGTCCAAGATTGCAATTCCCTTTCCATAAAAACTGCTTTGGCAGAACCGACGCTCTGTATAGACCATGATCTGATGTGATCTGATCTCTACTTTCTTTGTTCATTCCAGAGGCTTTGCAGCCATTAAAATGTTATGTTTCTCTACTCGCTCGTCTGTTGAAGTATCCAAGCACACACACTTGTGGATCTGCGTTTGTATTCCACTCATTAGAAGTGCAAATGTAAATGACGTTGAGTCTTTAACATTTGCAGCAGTAGATGTTTATTTTTTCTCTCTCTTTTGTTCGTTATTTCATTGAAAGTGTCTGAAACTTCGTGTAGTATGTAACAGGTGTAAGATGCTGCACCGCGTTGACCTGTATACTCGCCACGATGGAGGAATACATCGTTCACTAGACCAATTGTTTGTAGTGATGGACCAACACTTTGAGTTGTCGGTAAGCTAGCTAAATTGTGCTATTTTTTTTATTAACTTCTTATTTGTGATAGGCAAGACACAACATTATATATTAAATACAATATTATAATACGCAAAGGGCAAAAATATGTTTATATGCATTTGTGGCACAATTAGCACTTTCTGGGTTCGAATCCAAGTGAAATGTTAAATAATGTCCTTCTTTCCTCTAAAATCCAATTTTTCCTTTCAATGCAATCCACTATTCCTCCTTCACCAAAACTCTACCGTGATGTAAATTCTATAAGCAGGAGTAAACTGCGAATGATACCAGGCATTGGCAATGGCATATGGTCAATGTTCAGCTTGAGTTTGTACTGTTTAAGTGTTCTTCCATTAGGCTGCCATTTCTCATTGTGGTTCCAACTCATTCTGTCTTGCAGAAGAGGAACGCAGGTTGCGGGCGAACGACCGGGAGTACAATGAGAAATTTCAGTACGCGGTGAGTGCTCGTCTGTCATTGTTACAATCATTGCTCTCTGGAATCGGGCCAATCACACTGTTTAAACTGAGATCCGACTCCTGTCATAAACATTCGGTATAAACCATTAAAGCAGCAATGTATAATTTTGTCATTAGGCCACATTGCATTTTATTAAATCGAAACAGAAACGTGCATGTGGCCATGGCTTTTTATTTTTATACATTGTCGAGGCTCGTGGCGGAGGTAGAACACAGAAAGCATCAGGATGTAACGGCATGAAAAGAACAGGAGATGGGGTGGAGGTGGGGTTACACCAACGGCAGGGTTGAGGGACAAAATAGAGGGGGTCTTGGAGAAGCAAGGACAAAGTGAGAACAAGGGGGTGTGCATGGTGGATACAGCCACAAACTCTCAATCACAGAACTGGAAGGAAAACTGGAAACTTGGAAAGGGGTAGGCTTGTGGAGGGTCAATATGGGTAGAAAAGGATTTTGGCTCTGGGTGAGGATGATCTGACATTGTTGAACAGCTATCTTGAAACCTTTGATGGACCAATGAGATTGAGGAGATTGAGGAAACAAAAACAAACGTCAAACAAATAAGAATAACGGTTTAGCTTGTCCGCCGTGAAAATCCTGCAGAAGTGCTGATGTTTCGGGACCAGGCCCTTCCTCGGGGTGAGACAGAATAGGAAACCGTTTCATATTCCATTTCGCTCCGATGTGAGGAAGAAAGTGCAGTTCCCCAAATGTAAGCACTTCGGCGTTTTTCACCTTTATAGATGAGCTAAACTGTTATTCTTTACATGTTTATTTGTTATTCTTTCCAAAACTTCACATTTCTCTAAACTTGTTGTTCTCTCGGATGCTTTGTATTGTGAGGACAACCTGAGAGACATGCTCATAAACTGAGTTTTATATAATCTCAGGTAACTTGTCTACACCTTACTTACAACCACGCATTCTCGCCACCTTGGAGTGACGTTCTCATTTGTTGTGTATCGAGGGAACATTGTTGTCCAGTTTGTTTATCACTTTTCTTGAACATAAAGTTCTTAAAAAGTGGCGGTGTTTGAGCATGATCGTAGTATTTTTATTTATTTATTTATTATTAATTTCTACATGTAAGAGTTGCGGAATGTAATTTCATTAATGCCAGCATGACACTAATATAGGAGGAACTAGAACGCCACTCAGTAGAGCGCATACTCCCGCCGTGGGTCAAGTTGGAGCCCTATGTTCCAAAGGTAAAAAATCCTTCAAAAAATTCCTGCATCAGGAATAATATCCTGAGCTTCACCAAAAACTAAGCAATTCTTCCTTATCCCAAGGGCAATCATCCCACCAACTTTCATCCAAATCCGTTCAGAACTTTTCCAGATACCTTGTTCACAAACACACGAACACACGAACACACATGCACACACACACACACACACACACACACACACACACACACACACACACACACACACACACACACACACACACACACACACACGGACACAATCGAATGCATTACTCCCTGGCGGGAGTAATTTAACCCTTTTTATACTTCACAGTTCACACCCTCCTGTCGCTACCATTTAGTCAGGTTCCATAATTCCAGATTTTAAGGTTCATTCTGATTTTGTGGAGATTTGTAACCATTTACATTTTTAGCTTCACTGGGCTTTAGTCCAGTTACCTTATGCGATCGAGCTTTGTCCGTAGGTAAGTCAGTGAGTGAGTCTGTAAGCACTTCAGTCATTATCGCTTTAACCAAACACACGATTTTGATGAAACTTATCCGCAACCTTCATATCTGATGCCTAACGAAGGTGTATTGACCACATCAAAGTCTGCACTCATTAAGGGGAACTACGGTGGGTGTTTCACAACCTTCAAATCCTATGATATTCCAAAGTTTGTTCATGGCATTAAAAATATCAGGGTCTGGGGGAGGTTTGAATGACTTGCTCCTGATGGTGGGCTTCAGCACCTGCGGTCCTATTTTTTTTTTTTAAGTTTGAGAGGTTCTGAATCTGAATTTCCATTTTATTTTAAATTTTTCCAACCAGGTCTTCACAGGCGACCTCGTCGCCATGGCTTGCGCGGCCTTCCAGTCAAACAGTGTGCATTCGTTGTTAAATGCCTGGTGCCGTAAGACCTCACCTGGCCTCTCCTGATTTACAGGAGGTTTCAAACAACAATGTTCCCCTTTCTGATTTATATTGGATGCTCACTGCCCCCTCGGTGCACATTTAACAAGTTGGCTTACTCTGATAAATATTTCTGATGTCAGAGTGAATCTGGCCTACGCGATCGCACAGTCCAAACTAATCTCAACATGATGTATATATGGACTTCCCCCTCCCCCTGCCCCCTTCCACATAACAACCCATTCAAGATTTGTTACACATTTAAACTTCATTAAGCATGGTTCATTGAGAAGATTATTTCCAAGCTGTGTTCTCATACTAAGGTGTACAGGTTCAACCTTTTTTTGCACATTTGTTGTAGAAGAAGCATAATATTGTTAGTCCCCTACCGGTGTACACCCGAGGGGACGATAGGTTTGCACGCCGTCCCTCCGTCTGTCAGTCCGTCAGTCCGTCAGTCCGTCAGTCCGTCAGTCCGTCAGTCCGTCAGTCCGTCAGTCTGTCAGTCTGTCAGTCTGTCAGTCCGTCAGTCCGTCACGCAAAGAACAGTTTTCCGGACTTTTTTTCTAAACTCTTAATGCTAATGATTTCAAACTTGGCACATGGTTTCCTCATGATAAGTTACAGATCAAGTTCGAACTTCACGACGTTTCGATAATTTTTGACAAAGTTATGGCACTTTGAACTTTGGGAATTCTGATAATTCTGATGATCCTTAACTCAGTGCCTTTTTAAGTTTTAATTTCCTTTAAAAAAAGATTTCTCTGCAATAGTAGGATCGATTGAGATCAAATTTACACCGTAGTGGGGACTCGGTCTGCAGAATATTTTAATGGTAATTATGACGTCACAGGTCACGTGGTTCGGCCGCCATATTGTTTTTCGTGAAAACAAGAAAACCCCTTTTTCTCTGCAACGGCTGAACAGATCGAGGCCAAACTTTGCAGCCAGAATCGCACCCCCATGACGAACAAAAAAGTCAGCGAGCATGACGTCATGCGTCGCATGGTTTCAGAGATATGACGTTTTTAAGCATGAACCTTTAAAACCGAGCTCCTCCCTCATTTTTGATCCAATCGAGGGAAAACTTCACAAATCTGTTCAGCATGTCAATCTACTAAAATGTCCTTTTGGAATTTGTGATAGGGCACGTGGTTTGGCAGATATCGTTAATTAAACGAAAAAAAAAAAAAATGGATATCTCTTGAATCGCTAGTACCTCAGACCGTGAGTTGGTAATTATATAATTCACACAGTGCAATACGTGCAGGCCACTCCACGGAGCGACTTTGTGGGCTTATCAACGAGGCGAGGCGTGACACACACGTCTCAGCATACCTCAGATCAAGTTTGAAAACCAGCATCAACCGTGCATAAATTTGCATATTCGATCATTTTTGACAAAGTTATGGCACTTTGAACTTTGGTAGGGGACATGTATTGCAGCGCAATACTCAGAATGCTCGTTTCCTTTTGAAAATAATCTCCACAGAACAGAACATGAACGAGTTGGACACGGTGACTCCGATAACAATGAAATGACTGAAACCTGTTAACCTGTTCTCACCAAGCAGGTGATTGAAGGTTATTTTTCTGTTCACTAGGAATTGGCCATTTTGTACCGATAACAGTGTGATAGAGCTTACACTGTCCAAACATGGAGAAAGCAAATTGTGAATTGTTTTTATTTTTAAATTTATTTTTCACAATGGAGGGAATTTTGTGTACCATCCACCAATGTTTATAAATGTTATCTTTTATCACTCGGTGTTGTACTTGATGCACAATGTAAAGTGTGTTCTGTGCTGGTCTTGTTTAAGTAACCATGGCTTTGACAACGTTTTGATCCACATTTTCTGATCGAAGGACGTCCTTTTATTGCTATTTGCTTTTCTCGACGAGATGAATGTTGATGTCGTTAACAGAAAAGATTGTGCGCCCGGTAATGCAAACCAACGTGGTACACACAAATATAAATGGTAGAAGATGAAATAACGTCCGATGAAAATAACGATGAAATAACGATGAAAAATAACAATGAAATGATGAAGATGAAATAATAACAACCCTCTTCTGGTTAAACTGACAAAATCAAGACTCTCTGCTCACCTTCACTCTTTTATTCCTTTCTCCCGCCTCTGGCACAAACTCCCACGCGCTCTTCAATCCCACTCCTCCCTCCCGGTCTTTAAAACAGCTGTTCACCACCATCTCTTATCTTCCCCCATCCAAAACCTTGATCTTTTCTACCCCCGTTAATTCACCCCAGATCCACTTTTCTGAAATACCAACTTCCTTCCTGGAAGTCCTTGCAGTGTCCATGTGTTTTTTTTACCTCTCCCACCCCCACCCCACCCCCCTTCCCACGCCTCCTCCCCCCAAGCCCTCTCCCTCCCACAGATCTCCCGATGTCCCTGCTCTCAAATGTTGTACTTGTGTGCATACCCCTCTCTCCCCATCTTCTCTCTTGCTCCCTTTATTATGACTTGTGTCCGTTTGTTTTTTGTCATTAATGTTAGCTCTCACACGAACCTCGATCTTGTATTTAAAAAAAAAAAAAAAAAAACTTCGTCAGGTTGAGTGAGTATGCTTCCACAGCAGGTACTTAGTGCTGCATTTGATAGCTTAACCTGAGTACATTAATAACAGCAAAATGAAGAGGAAAGGTCAACTGTGGACTGCCTGAAGGAAGTCTGTTTTCGTCTTAGTGTCTTACTGAATTTTTACTTTGTCGGAATAAACCACAATGTGTGCCTCCCTGAACCTTCATGGTCCTTGAAAGTTAAATAAACGTTAAATTAGGTTGAAAGGCTCGGCGGTGTAGCGCAAAAGTGTTTGAAATGTGTTCCCAAGATTGCAGTAGTTGTACACCGCTCCTTTCCTATGCCATCTCCAGGCATTGCAAATCGTCATTGCCGGGCACCGAAGGGGGCTCGGCAGTGACGCACGCTGAAAGAGAGTACTCAGTTTTCACTCTGGTTGTTGTACACCGCTCCTTTCCTATGCCATCTCCAGGCATTGCAAATCGTCATTGCCGGGCACCGAAGGGGGCTCGGCAGTGACGCACGCTGAAAGAGAGTACTCAGTTTTCACTCTGGTTGTTTGTTTGTTTGTTTGTTTTACTTGTTTTCTTTCTTGTTGTACACCGCTCCTTTCCTATGCCATCTCCAGGCATTGCAAATCGTCATTGCCGGGCACTGAAGGGGGCTCGGCAGTGACTCACGCTGAAAGAGAGTACTCAGTTTTCACTCTGGTTGTTTGTTTGTTGTACACCGCTCCTTTCCTATGCCATCTCCAGGCATTGCAAATCGTCATTGCCGGGCACCGAAGGGGGCTCAGCAGTGACGCACGCTGAAAGAGAGTACTCAGTTTTCACTCTGGTTGTTGTACACCGCTCCTTTCCTATGCCATCTCCAGGCATTGCAAATCGTCATTGCTGGGCACCGAAGGGGGCTCGGCAGTGATGCACGCTGAAAGAGAGTACTCAGTTTTCACTCTGGTTTCTTTCTTTCTTTCTTGTTTGTTTGTTGTACACCGCTCCTTTCCTATGCCACCTCCAGGCATTGCAAATCGTCATTGCCGGGCACCGAAGGGGGCTCGGCAGTGACGCACGCTGAAAGAGAGTACTCAGTTTTCACTCTGGTTTCTTGTTTGTTTTCTTGTTTTCTTGGTTGTCCGGACGATATCTCAGCCATCCTTTGAGCTAGGAAGCTGAAATTTCGGCACAGTAGTGAGCAAGTCCTTTGTCAAATACGGTATTTTTTGTTTTTTGAATAATCAATTAATTGAGGAGTTATTTAATTATTAGCGTTTAATTAAGTACTTATTTAATTAATTAAATTTCATTTATCTTCTGACCATTATTAACTCAGGCACCTTTTGAGTTAGGAAGCTGATATTTGGACATGCCAATGACCAGGTGATTTGGCTGCAAAGGATATTTTTGATTTATTAATTAATCAATTAATCGATTAATTATTTAATTATTCGATTAATGACAAAAAAAATTTTTTTTTTTAAGTTACAGATTCTGATGAAATAGTGGTAGTTTATGTGTTCTCTGACCAAATTGATTAATAATTTAATTTTTTTATGATTATTATTTATTTATTTTCATTATTAATCATTTATTTATTTTCTTTCTCATTTGGCCAATATCTCAGGCACCTTTTGAGCTGGGAAGCTAATATTTGGACATGAGTGACCAAGTGATGTGGCTATCAAGGATATTTTTGATTTATTGATTAATCATTTCATCTATTAAGTATTTATTGATTAATCGATTAATTATTTATTGAGTAATCAATTAATTATTTAATTTTTTATAAATGACTTATTTAATTAAATTTCTAAAAGATACATCTTCGGATGAAGCACTACTGGTTTAGTTATGCGATTAGCCAATTGATTATGAAAATATTTTGTGATAATCTTTTATTGATTTTAATTATACAATTAATCAATCAATTAGTGTACACCTCTCCCTCCCAATGCAGCCTCAATGAGCTGCACTGCGGTATTGCCGGGCGCCGGAGGCGCCCCGGCAATGCCGCGCTGCAGCATATTTAATTATTTGGCATGGGGCGGTGTACTTTGAATGTATGTGTACTTGTTTTCTTTCTTGTTTGTCCGGGCGATATCTCAGCCATCCTTTGAGCTAGGAAGCTGAAATTTTGGCACAATAGTGAGAAAGTGCTTTGTCAAAAACGGTATTTTTTTTTTTTGATTAATCAATAAATTGAGGAGTTATTTAATTATTAGCGATTAATTAAGTACTTATTTAATTAATCAAATTTCCTTTCTCTTCTGACCATTAACTCAGGCACCTTTTGAGTTAGGAAGCTGACATTTGGACATGCCAATGACCAGGTGATTTGGCTGCAAAGGATATTTTTGATTTATTAATTAATCAATTAATCGCTTAATTATTTAATTGTTCGATTAATGACAAAAAAAATTTTTTTTTTTAAAGTTAGTTTCTGATGAAATAGTGGTAGTTTATGTGTTCTCTGACCAAATTGATTAATAATTTAATTTTTTTATGATTATTATTTATTTATTTTCATTATTAATCATTTATTTATTTTCTTTCTCATTTGGCCAATATCTCAGGCACCTTTTGAGCTGGGAAGCTAATATTTGGACATGAGTGACCAAGTGATGTGGCTATCAAGGATATTTTTGATTTATTGATTAATCATTTCATCTATTAATTATTTCTTGATTAATCGATTAATTATTTATTGAGTAATCAATTAATTATTTAATTTTTTATAAATGACTTATTTAATTAAATTTCTAAAAGATACATCTTCGGATGAAGCACTAGTGCTTTAGGTATGCTATTAGCCAATTGATTAAGAAAATATTTTATGATCATTTATATATTTTAATTTCACAATAAATCAATCAATTAGTGTACTCCTCTCCCTCCCAATGCAGCCTCAATGAGCTGCACTGCGGTATTGCCGGGCGCCGGAGGCGCCCCGGCAATGCCGCGCTGCAGCATATTTAATTATTTGGCATGGGGCGGTGTACTTTGAATGTATGTGTACTTGTTGTACACCGCTCCTTTCCTATGCCATCTCCAGGCATTGCAAATCGTCATTGCCGGGCACCGAAGGGGGCTCGGCAGTGACGCACGCTGAAAGAGAGTACTCAGTTTTCACTCTGGTTTCTTTCTTTCTTTCTTGTTTGTTTTCTTTCTTTCTTGTTTTCTTTCTTGTTTGTTTGTCCGGGCGATATCTCAGCCATCCTTTGAGCTAGGAAGCTGAAATTTCGGCACAGTAGTGAGCAAGTCCTTTGTCAAAAACGGTATTTTTTTTTTTGATTAATCAATAAATTGAAGAGTTATTTAATTATTAGCGATTAATTAAGTACTTATTTAATTAATCAAATTTCCTTTCTCTTCTGACCATTAACTCAGGCACCTTTTGAGTTAGGAAGCTGATATTTGGACATGCCAATGACCAGGTGATTTGGCTGCAAAGGATATTTTTGATTTATTAATTAATCAATTAATCGATTAATTATTTAATTATTCGATTAATGACAAAAAAATTTTTTTTTTTTTAAGTTACAGATTCTGATGAAATAGTGGTAGTTTATGTGTTCTCTGACCAAATTGATTAATAATTTAATTTTTTTATGATTATTATTTATTTATTTTCATTATTAATCATTTATTTATTTTCTTTCTCATTTGGCCAACATCTCAGGCACCTTTTGAGCTGGGAAGCTAATATTTGGACATGAGTGACCAAGTGATGTGGCTATCAAGGATATTTTTGATTTATTGATTAATCATTTCATCTATTAATTATTTATTGATTAATCGATTAATTATTTATTGAGTAATCAATTAATTATTTAATTGTTTATAAATGACTTATTTAATTAAATTTCTAAAAGATACATCTTCGGATGAAGCACTAGTGGTTTAGTTATGCGATTAGCCAATTGATTATGAAAATATTTTGTGATAATCTTTTATTGATTTTAATTATACAATTAATCAATCAATTAGTGTACACCTCTCCCTCCCAATGCAGCCTCAATGAGCTGCACTGCGGTATTGCCGGGCGCCGGAGGCGCCCCGGCAATGCCGCGCTGCAGCATATTTAATTATTTGGCATGGGGCGGTGTACTTTGAATGTATGTGTACTTGTCTTGTTTTCTTGTTTGTTTGTCCGGACGATATCTCAGCCATCCTTTGAGCTAGGAAGCTGAAATTTCGGCACAATAGTGAGCAAGTCCTTTGTCCAAAACGGTATTTTTTGTTTTTTGAATAATCAATAAATTGAGGAGTTATTTAATTATTAGCGATTAATTAAGGAATTATTTAATTAATCAAATTTCCTTTCTCTTCTGACCATTAACTCAGGCACCTTTTGAGTTAGGAAGCTGATATTTGGACATGCCAATGACCAGGTGATTTGGCTGCAAAGGATATTTTTGATTTATTAATTAATCAATTAATCGATTAATTATTTAATTATTCGATTAATGACAAAAACTTTTTTTTTTTTAAAGTTACAGATTCGGTTGAAATAGTGGTAGTTTATGTGTTCTCTGACCGAATTGATTAATAATTTAATTTTTTTATGATTATTATTTATTTATTTTCATTATTAATCATTTATTTATTTTCTTTCTCATTTGGCCAATATCTCAGGCACCTTTTGAGCTGGGAAGCTAATATTTGGACATGAGTGACCAAGTGATGTGGCTATGAAGGATATTTTTGATTTATTGATTAATCATTTCATCTATTAATTATTTATTGATTAATCGATTAATTATTTATTGAGTAATCAATTAATTATTTAATTTTTTATAAATGACTTATTTAATTAAATTTCTAAAAGATACATCTTCGGATGAAGCACTAGTGGTTTAGTTATGCGATTAGCCAATTGATTAT
This sequence comes from Myxine glutinosa, assembly GCF_964187855.1. NCBI lineage: Eukaryota > Metazoa > Chordata > Myxini > Myxiniformes > Myxinidae > Myxine > Myxine glutinosa. Next base: position 5,965,473 of record NC_136262.1, on the reverse strand, counting down.
GAAAATATTTTGTGATAATCTTTTATTGATTTTAATTATACAATTAATCAATCAATTAGTGTACACCTCTCCCTCCCAATGCAGCCTCAATGAGCTGCACTGCGGTGCCGCGCTGCAGCATATTTAATTATTTGGCATGGGGCGGTGTACTTTGAATGTATGTGTACTTGTTTGTTTTTATTTTGGGATGATTTTGATGATGCACTTTTCATAAGCAGCATTATGGAGATGATCGCAGTCGTTCAGGAGACGGCAGCAGTCGAAGCACACATCACGTGCGGCACAATATGTAGTCGCCATGTTGTGGTTGTTGCTTGAGTAACAGAAAGTTTGAATCGATAGAGCTTGAACCACAATGTCTGACGGCTTCTTACTCTTTCTTGTCGGTTATGCACATACACACGATCCATCCTTTGCTCTGCATACAAAGCCGAGGCTCATGGAGGAGCTAGAGAGGACAGAACAGAACAGAGAGAGCACGATGGAAAGCAGGGAAACAGCAACAGCTCCGCTGAGAGACCCGACATGTTCAACATTGAAGAGAGCGATGTTCGTACATCGATCAACTATCTTCATCACTTTGTGTCATTGTTCGTAACAATGAACTCGAGATGCTCAAGTTTTATATGTTCGTGCTAAAACTGAGGTCAACTTCAATGAGACCTGTGACGTTGAGCTAATATCGGCAAATAGGTGATAAAAAAACAACTTATAAACGAGAACAGCACTCAGTGGAGCGCAAACCTCCGCCTGGTGAACACTTTATGATTTGTATCCCAATGATAGGCGGATCTGGATTCGGACCTGAACCAAAATCGAATCGGCTTGTCCTTGTCACCAAACCAACTTGTCCACCAAGTTTAGTCAAAACTCGTCCCTAACTTTTTAAATATCATGTTATGTATCGCTTTTTGCCCGATCTTTCAATGGTGAAGATTCACTTAAAAATTAAATAATCCTCGTATCCAAATCCATATTCATGTTACATATGTGTTACAAATATGTTACAACAAATCGGTATGTGTGTGTATGTTACAACAAATCGGTATGTGTGTGTATGTTACAACAAATCGGTATGTGTGTGTATGTTACAACAAATCGGTATGTGTGTGTATGTTACAACAAATCAGTATGTGTGTGTATGTTACAATAAATCGGTATGTGTGTGTATGTTACAACAAATCGGAATGTGTGTGTATGTTACAACAAATCGGAATGTGTGTGTATGTTACAACAAATCGGAATGTGTGTGTATGTTACAACAAATTGGTATGTGTGTGTATGTTACAACAAATCGGTATGTGTGTGTATGTTACAACAAATCGGAATGTGTGTGTATGTTACAACAAATCGGTATGTGTGTGTATGTTACAACAAATCGGAATGTGTGTGTATGTTACAACAAATCGGAATGTGTGTGTATGTTACAACAAATCGGAATGTGTGTGTATGTTACAACAAATCGGAATGTGTGTGTATGTTACAACAAATCGGAATGTGTGTGTATGTTACAACAAATCGGAATGTGTGTGTATGTTACAACAAATCGGTATGTGTGTGTATGTTACAACAAATCGGTATGTGTGTGTATGTTACAACAAATCGGAATGTGTGTGTATGTTACAACAAATCGGTATGTGTGTGTATGTTACAACAAATCGGAATGTGTGTGTATGTTACAACAAATCGGAATGTGTGTGTATGTTACAACAAATCGGTATGTGTGTGTATGTTACAACAAATCGGAATGTGTGTGTATGTTACAACAAATCGGAATGTGTGTGTATGTTACAACAAATTGGTATGTGTGTGTATGTTACAACAAATTGGTATGTGTGTGTATGTTACAACAAATCGGAATGTGTGTGTATGTTACAACAAATCGGAATGTGTGTGTATGTTACAACAAATTGGTATGTGTGTGTATGTTACAACAAATCGGTATGTGTGTGTATGTTACAACAAATCGGAATGTGTGTGTATGTTACAACAAATCTGAGTGTGTGTGTGTGTGTGTGTGTAATAACAAATCGGTGTGTGTGTGTGTGTGTGTGTGTGTGTGTGTGTGTGTGTGTGTGTGTGTGTGTGTGTGTGTGGTTGTGTGTGTGTGTGTGTGTGTGTGTGGTTGTGTGTGTGTGTTTGTGTGTGTGTGTGTGTGTGTGTGTGTGTTACAACAAATCGGTGTGTGTGTGTGGTTGTGTGTGTGTGGTTGTGTGTGTGTGTGTGTGTGTGTGTGTGTGTGTGTGTGTGTGTGTGTGTGGTTGTGTGTGTGTGTGTGTGTGGTTGTGTGTGTGTGTGTGTGTGTGTTTGTGTGTGTGTGTGTGTGTTACAACAAATCGGTGTGTGTGTGTGTGTGTGTGTGTGTGTGTGTGTGTGTGTGTGGTTGTGTGTGTGTGTGTGTGTGTGTGTGTGTGTGTGTGTGTGTGTGTGTGTGTGTGTGTGTGTGGTTGTGTGTGTGTGTGTGTGTGTGTTTGTGTGTGTGTGTGTGTGTTACAACAAATCGGTGGTTGTGTGTGTGTGTGTGTGTGTGTGTGTGTGTGTGTGTGTGTGTGTTGTGTGTGTGTGTGTGTGTGTGTGTGTGTGTGTGTGTGTGTGTGTGTGTGTGTGTGTGTGGTTGTGTGTGTGTGTGTGTGTGGTTGTGTGTGTGTGTGTGTGTGTGTTTGTGTGTGTGTGTGTGTGTTACAACAAATCGGTGTGTGTGTGTGTGTGTGTGTGTGTGTGTGTGTGTGTGTGTGTGTGTGTGTGTGTGTGGTTGTGTGTGTGTGGTTGTGTGTGTGTGTGCGTGTGTTAGTGTTATAACAAATCGGTCTCTTACCCATTGTTAGCTCCAATGTTTTGAATATATAAACATGAAGTAATCTAAAATTGAAGGGAAACCATCAGAGATACACAGTTTTCAATTTTAGGGACATATTTGTACCTTTGTCCTTGAAGGGTTGTCCCATCCATCCAGCACATACAAGGTTTGCCTCTTCCTCTTCCCTCAAGCATACCCAGCAGGTTGATTTCTCCAGGCTTTCGTTTTCTGCATGCGTGATGTATCCAAAAGACAATAGTTTCTGTTTATCTTCCGTGCTTCCAATGTACAAGTAATGCACAAACCAATGGAAACACCAATGTGACGTCACTTTATCGGGTGTGCGTCACGTCAGTATATAGAGCGATGCCACACCGTTCTTCCACGAGAAGGTCAATTAACTCACACCTGTTTGATGGAGGTGGAAAACGCTGCCTCGGCGGTTGTTCCAGAATTTCCCATAAATGCTCGATTTAGCTCAGATCTTGAGACCGAGTCGGCCATGACATGTGGATAACATCAATGTCATGCTCATCAAACCATCGGGTGACCACACATGCTCTGTGGATGGGAGCATTGGGGGGGTCTCCTGTTGCAGCCATGCTTGCCATAATTACAGGCAACCAGGCCTGTGCAGTATTTTTTATACAACGCCCAAAGCATGCTGGGATGTTATTTGCTTAATTTACACCTGTGTGGGAGCTGTTGCTTGGGGTCGCTCATTTACCCAGGTGTTTCCATTTTTTTTGTCCACTACCTGTACATAGCGGTGTAATTTCTCCAATCACCAATTTGTTTTCACCCCTGTCTGTCTGTTCATCTGTCTGTCTATGAGCAGTATATCTGAAAAAATCATGGACGGATTCGGATGAAACTTCGTGGACAGGTTGGGTGTGTGACACGACGAATTGATTAGATCTCTGCGAACATACAGAACCGGCCCGTCTGAGGAATGCAAAACGTAAGCTGTTTGGCCTGGCGGAGTTAGGTGCTCTACCGAGTGCCGTTCTCGTTTGGATATCAAGTGCTGAGGAAGAAGAGGAGGAGAGAGGAGCATGGGATCAGCCAGAAATGTAATATTGGCCTGCGCACTGCATTTCAACCATTTGTAACTCCATCTAGTATTTAACTGGAATATTCTGAGGGCCTGTTGTATTCTTACTGGAGCCAAGTGCGATGCAACATGTGGATATGGTAAGTCAGGCTAGGTATTGATGGAAAACAATCATTTGAAATAAGGTGAGCAATGGTATTACATTGGAAAAGGGAGGAGGAGAGAGGAGGAGCTCATCATCCGGCACCATTGCTTTAGCTCTTGGATTTCTGACCATGATTATCGTTTTGGCATGTGCGGAGGTGGTTTGCCATCGTCTTCTTCCAGGCAGTGTCTATCTATACCGCATGGGTGATGCTAGCCATTGTTCTTCATCACAGAATCATCTGCCTAGCACCAAGGCCTAGCACCACCAAGGCACATATTTCCAGCCATTACTGGAAATATGTGCCAGCTGCTTGCATGTCCATCCACCACCTGCGACCACAGGTTTACGTAACCCTGATCGGGAGGCTTAAATCTGACAGTACACCCTGCTCAAGGATTACCCATGGGTTTATGAAGGCAAAGGGTCTCTCTTAGCAGGATTCCTGCCTTTGGTTTCGAAACCTGAACCCGCAAGGCAGTGACGGATTTGGATACAGTTTCCTTCTCATAGATGAGCTGCCTACCAATGATGATGAGCTGCCTACCAATGACGATGAGCTGCCTACCAATGATGATGAGCTGCCTACCAATGATGATGAGCTGCCTACCAATGACGATGAGCTGCCGACCAATGATGATGAGCTGCCTACCAATGATGATCTGCCTACCAATGATGATGAGCTGCCTACCAATGATGAGCTGCTGACCAATGATGATGAGCTGCCTACCAATGATGATGAGCTGCCTACCAATGATGATGAGCTGCCTACCAATGATGATGCCAATGATGAGCTGCCTACCAATGATGATGAGCTGCCTACCAATGATGAGCTGCCTACCAATGATGAGCTGCCTACCAATGATGAGCTGCCTACCAATGATGATGCCAATGATGAGCTGCCTACCAATGATGATGAGCTGCCTACCAATGATGATGAGCTGCCTACCAATGATGAGCTGCCTACCAATGATGATGAGCTGCCGACCAATGATGATGAGCTGCCTACCAATGATGATGAGCTGCCTACCAATGATGAGCTGCCTACCAATGATGAGCTGCCTACCAATGATGATGCCAATGATGAGCTGCCTACCAATGATGATGAGCTGCCTACCAATGATGAGCTGCCTACCAATGATGAGCTGCCTACCAATGATGATGAGCTGCCTACCAATGACGATGAGCTGCCTACCAATGATGATGAGCTGCCTACCAATGATGATGAGCTGCCTACCAATGATGAGCTGCCTACCAATGATGATGCCAATGATGATGAGCTGCCTACCAACGATGATGAGCTGCCTACCAATGATGATGAGCTGCCTACCAATGATGATGAGCTGCCTACCAATAACGATGAGCTGCCGACCAATGATGATGAGCTTCATCCTCCTGACGCAACTGGTTTTAAGGTGCCAGTGATTCACCTTTCACCTTTGCACCCATTAATAAGAACAACCACACCATGAGAAGGCCAGTGCAAGACTAGATTGTCAGAAGCTGTTTGAGATGCTGAGCCATTGCCGTATTTTATACACCTTGAGAGCTTATCCTCAATGTCACTTCGGCATAACATTCCATGGGAATTTCAAAACCAGTTTATCGGAAAAAGAAAAACATTTAATAAAATATCATTGTTTGGACTTTTCCAAAAAACATGTGCTGGGGATTTTTCCTGTCTAACCATACAAGGACACAAGCAGTCTTTGATGCTGTCGATGTAATTGGACATACTTGTAATATTTTGGGAGGCAGAAGCATTCAGGGAAAATTGTTGTAATTTCAACTGATCATTTTTATCGTTGAAATTCCATGCTGAAGAATGGTTTGCATCCAAAATGAAGTGGAATGGGAGGGGTGGGGGGGGGGGGGGGGGGAGTGAAAGAGGGAGGGAGGATGGGGAGGATTGGTGGTGGGAATCAGACGTTAAGCAAAAGTGAAATGAAAAAGTCAATTAGAGATTTTCTTGTCTTTTTTTATTTATTGTTATTTTATCTATTGATTTTGTTGTCGGCCTCTTTGAACCTTTTGATGAAATTTTCTATCCCATCGTTGGAGTTTCAAAGCATTTTTAGCCATTTCGATTTAGAGCTCAGGTTAAGCCTGTCTTTTTAATCTAAACAGGTGCCATGAGGCTTTGGAAGATGGTGAGAGGCTGAACATTTAGAGTATAGGTGAGCCTGGCCCTTTGTAGGACAGATCCACAAGGGTTCCCTCTCCTCTCAACTGTCCAGTCGAGGTTCGAATCCCGATCCAGCTATAAACGTGCCGTATGTACAGTGCATTCAGAAAGTATTCAGACCCCTTCACTTTTTCACATTTTGTTATGTTGCAGCCTTATGCTGAAACCGTTTAAATTTATTTTTTCCCTCATCAATCTCCACTCAATACCCCATAATGACAAAGAGAAAACAGGGTTTTAGAAAGTTTTGCAAATTTATTAAAAAGAAAAAACTGAAATATCACATTGACATAAGTATTCATACCCTTTGCTATGACACTTGAAATTGAGCTCAGGTGCCTCCCATTTCTCTTGATCATCTTTGAGATGTTTCTACACCTTGATTGGAGTCCACCTGTGGTAAATTCAATTGATTGGACATGATTTGGAAAGGCACACACCTGTCTATATAAGGTCTCACAGCTGACAACGCATATCAGAGCAAAAACCAAGCCATGAGGTCGAAGGAACTGCGTACAGAGCTCAGACAGGATTGTGTCGATGTACAGATCTGGGGAAGCCCATAAAAAAATCTCTGCTGCATTGAAGGTTCCCAAGAGCACAGTGGCCTCCATAATTCTTAAATGGAAGAAGTTTGGAACAACCAGGACTCTTCCTAGAGCTGGCCGCCCGGCCAAACTGAGCAATCCGAGGAGAAGGGCCTTGGTAAGAGAGGTGACCAAGAACCCGATGGTCCCTGACTGAGCTCCAGAGATCCTGTGTGGAGATGGGGGAAACTTCCAGAAGGACAACCATCACTGCAACACTCCACCGAACTGGGATTTATGGCAAAGTGGCCAGACGGAAGCCTCTCCTTGGTGAAAGACACATGAAAGCCCGCTGGAGTTTGCAAAAAAGCACCTAAAGGACCCAAAGACTGTGAGAAACAAGATTCTGTGGTCTGACGAAACCAAGATTGAATTATTTTGCTTCCGTTCCTCAGATGGACATTGAGAATGGAAGGCCTGCCTGTGGACCTTAGTTAGAGGACATTGTAGATCCCACGGTGTCCTCTGCGAATACTAGGCGAGTTATCACCGACACCTGGAGCAAATTACTGCTCTAACTACTGCGGGCACTGCATCAGGTGCAAAGACGGGTTTCCGAGCTTGGCGGAGAGACGGCAGGTTACAATCGATAGGGTTTGCCTTCCAGGAGGACGATTCGAGTTGAGCACGCACATCAGTGTACCAGAGTCGAGTTAATGGATGGAAACGTTTAATGCAAGATGGGGTGAACTAGTTAACCTTGAAGTGCGTGCGCTCGCCTTGTTCTGGTGGCCTTGTACTTTCCCTACATTGTCAGGAACCACCCTCGTCTGAACATTCCAAGATTGTGATGTTGTTTATTGTCAGTTCGGTACCTATCCTAACTCCCTCGTTCTTGGAATTGTTGTTCCTGGAATTGTCAACTGTCGTTGCTGGAAAACATGTCAACATTTTGTCACCGCACGTTCTTACAGATATTTGTGAAGGTGAACACATTACCCTTGTGTCGTGCAATGCAGGATTTATTTGCCAAAAATAATCAGGATATGTCGAGGAAAGAAAGATGAAGGTGAATAAGCAGCCGTTTGGCCGATGCCCAGCTTGTAAGAAAACGAGTGTCATTGATGAGGATACTCTCTGAACCTTCCACTTATTTTTGAACCTTTCAGCGAAAGTCTCATGAAGTGAAAAACCTGTGGGTGAAACCTGTGGCTCCGGGTACCAAATACTACATCTGTTGACTGGAGCCCAATCCGCATGCCACTGGATCGACGATGTTTGCTTACAGGAAGTGGTATCATTACCTGCTGGCAAAGTGGGTTCTTTCTTCACCGAAGACAAAACGATTTTATTATTTTTTAAATTATTTTTTCTTCCCATCTTGTGTACTTTGCTTCATGTAATTTTTTTCGATATGTTTCAAATGTCTTTGGAGTCATTTGATATGTTGGTAGGATGCAGCACATCACTATCGCATGAGTTAGAGGGCTTCCATACTCGTACCTTTGGCACTTGGAAAGTGGGAAACCCAGTTTACTTCGGCAGTTAAGACCCGAAAAATAGGGCGTATCGTTCATTTTTTCAGGAAAGCACCAAATTTGGCACTGATGTAGTATGGACCTATACAATTGTTTTCCTGAGGGGCGCCCAAAAATTCAGAACCCCTGCTGGCCGCCATATTGAATTTCAACATGACCGCCCTCTGTGACCTATTTCCCTCAATAACTTCTATACTATGAGCGATAACACCACAGTTCCAGTGTCTTACCCCATGTTTTCATGGTCTCTGAATCCAATGGGATCAATTGCATAAAGATTGGCATCCATCATCTTTAATTTCAAGATGGCCGCCATGGTGTTTCCATTTTCCTTGAATCTCTCATAGTATTTTAGGTAAAATTTCAATTCCAAGTGATACACATTGTTTTATTGGTCTCTGATAACAATGGAATGGTATTAATTAATCAAAGTTACACACAGTTGCAGTTTTAACTTAAAATATTGTGGGCACTTGAAAGGTGGAGGCTCTCGCACAGACATGCAGTACTACAAGCACTGTCCATCGCAGTCACACAGTGATGTGCAGGGCAGATTTGCCCTGGAGCATTTACAGTTGTATTTACAACTTACAGGCCGACTTACAACGGCAGCTTGTAAGCTCTGAACATGCCTCCTGTATCAGTGGTATTGTGGTCCAAATTGGTGTTCAAGAAGTCCCTGTTTTTATCCAGCCCCAATCAGCTGGTGATGGAAGTTCTAGGTAGGGCACAAGTGCCTGACTCCATACGTGTCCAGCCTGAAAACATGCACGTTTTAGGTGTTGTTCGAAGGCATCTGCTATTGGGGGAATGTGATCAATTGTTCTTGCCTTCTTCGTGAACAAGTGTCGGCGCATGTCATTCACTGTCTTTATCTCGGTAGTCCGGTCATAGAGGATGGCAACATATCTTTCTATGCTCTGTAGTTCCATAGTAATAGCATCCACAGATGGCCTATAAGCGAGAGCATGAAAGGTCTGCGTGATGCTGGGGTATGCCTCCCAAGCCTTCCAGGCTGTCTTTTTCCCAATTTGGGCAAAAAATGACACTGTGTCGCAGCCAGTGAAGGCATGAAATAATGGCAAAGACTCGGACTTCCTGCGGCCAAGGCCGGTGGCAATTTTATGGATGGCAAGGTAGCGGTAGCTTTTACCAGTGCCAATGGCAATCCAGAGTTCCTCCACACCGTGTGACTGGTAGGTAAAGTAGTGTGCTATTACCAAGACCACAATACAAGACCAAGACCACTCATAGTATAGAAGTTATTGAGAGAAATAGGTCACGGAGGGCGGTCATGTTGAAATTCAATATGGCGGCCACCAAGGGTTCTGAATTTTTGGGCGCCCCTCAGGAAAACAATTGTATAGGTCCATACTACATCTGTGCCAAATTTGGTGCTTTCCTGAAAAAATGAACGATGCTTCCTCTTAACTGCTCTGCTATTTCATCTGTCCCGTTTTACCTTTTACTCTGATTAGTGCCTAAAGTGTTGCCTTTTATCAGCTCGAGGTATTGACATGGTACCTATGTACACACAATTATATTTCGGCATTGTGCACCAATTAAATAGGCCTGGCCTGGCCCAGTTTGCATGAGATTCATCAGGGAGTTTTTAAATTCTGCCTTTATTTAGAAGGAGTTTCATGGAACATACATTTCTTGACGTTTCGGATATGGCTTGATGGATAAAAGACATAAACTGTTCTTGTGACGTCATACTGATTGCACATTGATTGAAAGCTCTTTTCTTTTAAACAATTCAAACTCTATGTGCCTAATATAAGGCCTTTACCCATTGGTGGAAGAAGCTTGCAAGCAGCTCATTGGCTAAGTTGATTTCTGCAGGAAGTGATCCTTACTTTGGCCAGACACAAAATTTGCCACCGAGCCAAGAATGGAAATGTTGAATGCACGGCCAGACGGAGGCTCAAAGGGGTGGTGGCGATACGCCAGATCACATGGCTTGTAGTTTGCACTGAAAGCAGACCCATTCTCGGTACGTCGGGTAAAATGGTATGTACTTAGTGTATTATGATTTGACAAGCATAACCTGCTATATGTCATTTGTCAGGACCCGAGGGACATCTATGTAAACGCGATTTAAAAGTTTAGACAGCATGAATTGAGTAAACGCTAGTAGGTTAGAATGGACAAAGGGACAGAAGAACAAAGGTGAAAAGGTAGTCGTGATGAGTAGAATATAATGAACAATTTCTGGATGTTTTTGCCATTTTATGATTGTACAGAGCCTCCATGAAATGCTACAGAGAGGATTTCCAATTACCTATTTGATTGGTGCCAATGCGGAATGCAATTGTGCGTACGTAGGTACCGCGTCTATAACTCGAGCTGATAAAGGGCAAAGCTTTAGCCACTAATGAGAGTAAAAGGTAAAACGGGACAGACAAAATGCAATTCCAAGTTTGCACGAATCTCGACATCAAGGTATCCGAGCGTTCAGCACATTTATCTTTTGAGGCGTGAACATGTTGGAGTTGAACATCCATGTAAGACTACGTTAGAGTACCAACAAGTGGCATTGCCTGGTAATGTAAGTGGATGAAGGAGTGCGCGACTGCGCGTCGATGTCGACTCGGAAAGCAAATTGATCTGTGTAATGCACGGCGTCGTCTTCCATCCACCATTTTTAATGAATGATCATTTTCCGTCTCATTTTGCAGGAATGATATTGTTGCGGATTCGGGGGTCGGCGCTCCCCTTATCAAGGGGGGGGGGGGGGGATTAATCCCCCTGTCTTTTAAGCTGGCCGTCCCACAATCCTGGAAATTATGACGCTCCTCCCGGTCGGAATCAGCTCGGGTGATTGGTCAATGAAGTCCCAAATACCTACTTACTAACCCCGACCGCGAGCAGGGAAATAACTCCCGCTCAAACCACGGATAAGATGGAATATTGCCGAGCGGTTAGGAATCCGCGATCCGAGCCGTTAACAAATGACTAAACCCGATCCTGAGCGGTTTCCAAATCGTGCCACAGGTACTCAATTGAGAGAAAGGACAGAGGCGATCGAATAAGAGGAAACCAGAGTAAGGGAAGAACAAAGAGTGGGTTTATTAATTATTTACAAGCAAAAGAAGAGGAAACGAAAGCATGTACAAGAAGAAGAAGAAACAAAAGGACACAGGGCAAGCTTATCTATACAGTCTTAACTTATTACGACCCCAGGACAAACAGACAGACTCACACGGGATGGTAGCTGGTAGGGGAGGAAGGTCCAGGCAGATGGGTCCAGGCAGGTCGACTCCGTCCAGGCTCCGGGTCCGCGGGCGAAAAACGGCAGGCAGCTTCGCGTGTCGTTGGCGCGCGACTGGACCTTACATATGCGAGGGGCTGGAATGCTGCGTACGTATAGCGTGCCAAACGCGCTCTCTCTCCCGATCAATCAATGCCCGTATCAAACAGGCAGTTCGTATCAAATGGAGCGCTCCTGGATCAGTCCGTTAACAATGGAGTTCCCTCACGCGATCCATTCCGAAACAATGTGCTCGCTCGCCCGACCTCCGCGCAGTCCTTTACAATCAGCATCCCCCGGCGCAGTCCATGATGGGGCTTGGCGCGTGCGCTTATATAGTGCGCTTATAGATCAATCCGCGCTTCATAGAGCCATGCCCGCCAGTGAGCTCACCTCAGCCCTGGTTGGTTAGCGAGGGCTCACCGGCTCCGCCCTTGACGGCTCGTTGACAGGGCCACGCCTCGTTCTTGGCGCTCCGCCCCCTTCTTCTCCAAGCTTGACCGCGTGCGTAATGGCGTCGCCTGAGCAAACGCTGAGGCGGCTGCGGCTGGCAGAGGCGTGTAACAGAATTGGGAGAGAGAGGTTGGCAAAATGGCCAGAATGGGGCCTATCTTATTTGATTAATGCAACGCAGATTCAACTATTGGGAACACAGCCTTATCTGAAACACATACTAAGGAAATAACTGAAAGTCCTATGGTGTCCTACGTGTTGCTGTGGCCTAACTATGGGTGCAACCTTTAACCCTTTTAAATGATGGAATATTATTTACAAGTATTTACAAAGTGAGGGGTTCTAAAACCGCAACAATATGTCAACGATTTGTCTGAGCTCACCTTTTTCTCACAATGCAGGGATTTCGGAACAGTGAGAAACATCTGCTTTGTGTTTTCTTTTGGCATTGTGGCATTTTGTTTGCAGCCGACACGATTGTGTGTCCACAGCTCTGTACTTTGTACAATGAGGCATAAATACTTGTATGTATGCAGAAGTTTTTGGAAGTTGAAGCATTCTCGTATTACTCATGTAAAGTGTTGCTAACGCTGATGTGATTTTAAAATTGTACGTTATTTTATTTCATTTTTCACCTTGTGTGCCAATACCTGGCATGTACATTTTAAAAAACAATTGTGCTTCCATTCAGCCAGACAAGGTCGCCTGCCAACTGTGTGTTTTCTCCTGCAGCACAACCGTATCAAAACGTCTAAGTACAACGTCGTATCGTTCCTGCCCGTCAACCTGTTTGAACAGTTCCAGCGTGTCGCCAATGCGTATTTTCTCTTCCTGCTTATTCTACAGGTATGCCTCACAAATACACCACTGCGTGAGGGCATGTTTTGACAAGTTTCGCTTTCTTTTTTTTATTTGTACATAATTTGTTTCATTGCAGCAGTAAGAAGTGCGTCAAATGACGGATATTCTATCACAATTAAGGATCCCACTTGTTGGTAGGTTGAGCAGTGAGTAGTGGAAAATGAGCAATTGGCAGTGGTAACATCCGGCATCTGCCTTTGCACATGCTCGTGCTGCCTTCTTTCTACGAGTTCAATGCCGGAAACTTGGGCCAACCTCAGGGGCTCTGGGCACCTTGCCATCTCTTTCCAAACTTCTCTCCCAGAAGGAACTGGTCACCAATTGTTTTAACTGGTATGAGGCTAATGGTTCGAATCAGCAGTGTCGCAGAACTGTTTCTGACTGTCCCTGTGGGTCTCAGTTTGTGTTTCCACACACACGCCAAAATAAAATTCCTTTGATTTGTTCTTTGTTTGTCCACAGTTGATTCCTCAAATCTCTTCGCTCTCATGGTTTACTACCATTGTGCCTCTCGTGCTGGTTCTCACCATCACTGCTGTGAAGGATGCATCTGATGACCTGGTGAGCAGACGATTGATTCGATGTAACATTGCATGGTTAATCGAGGACACGTTTTGGGGGTAAAAGGAACAGGGAGAGGAATTTTTTTTTTTTTTTTTTTTTTTTTTTTTTTGTATACAAGATCGAGGCTCGTGAAAGAGCAAACATTAATCACACAAAAAGACAAACCGACACACAAAACACAAAAAACAAGGGGAGTGGCAGACAAGATGGGGAGAGAGGGGGGAGGACACAAAAGAGAGGGGGAAGAAGGGGAAGGACACAAACACAACATTTGAGAGCAGGGACATCGGGAGGACTTGGGGGGAGGTGGGAGAGGATTAAAACATATGAACACTGCAAGGACTCTGGGGTGAATTACCGGGGGTAGAAAAGATCAAGGTTTTCGATGGGGGAAGATAAGAGATGGTGGTGAACAGCTGTTTTAAAGACCTGGAGGGAGGAGTGAGATTGAAGGGAGTGGGGGAGTTTGTTCCAGAGGCGGGAGAAAAGGGGAATGAAAGAGTGAAGGTGAGCAGAGAGCCTAGACTTTGGCAGTTTAACCATAAGAGGGTTGCAGGCAGATCTTGTGCGACCTGAAGGAATATTGGGGGGACAGAGCACAGAGAGAGCTGGGGGAGCAAGGCCGGAGAGGAGTCGGTAGAAGACAGAAAGACCACCAACCTGCCTGCGGTGAGTGAGTGAAAGGCCCTCGGCGTTGACTACATCGCAGGAGATTCCAATGATTCTGAAAGCTTTGGCCTCAACAGCGTGAAGCCGAGCAAGGTGTGAGGCAGGAGCACCAGCCCAGAGGGGGGAACAGTATTCCATTGAGCTGCGGATGAAAGCCTTGTATGTGGTGAGGAGCTCAGGTGTGCCAAGGAAGGACTTCGCACGACGGAGGATGCCCAGTCGGCGACTGGCTTTGGAGGCCAGCTTGGAAATGTGGTTTTCCCAAGAAAGATCATGGCAGATAGTGAGACCCAAAAGCTTGAGCGACAGAACTTCTTGGAGAGGATTGTTGAGAAAGTAGATGGGAGGGTTGTCCAGTCGGTCCTTTCGGAGAGACATTGTAAGAGTGTGAGATTTGTCAGGATTGAAAGACATGTTCCACTTGTTTGACCAGTCTGTGATTTTGTCCAGGTCTGCAGAGAGTGAGGAGGCTGCAGACTGCCGATCTGAGGGATGAGGAATGGAGCGACAGAGAGTAGAGTCGTCAGCAAAGAGATAGAGAGGATTTTCAAGAGAGTCAGAGAGATCATTGATGAAGACCAGAAAAAGCACAGGGCCCAGAACACTACCTTGGGGAACTCCAGCCTGAACAGGAAGAGGAGATGAGAGAAACCCATTCAGGGCCACACGTTGACTACGACCAGAGAGGAAGTCCGCCAGCCATGCGTGGAGATTTCCATGGATACCAAAGGAGGAGCGTTTGGTGAGCAGAGCGGGGTGCCAGACCGTATCGAAGGCACGTGACATTTCGAGGGAGACAGCTCTAATTTCCTGTTTGGCGTTGAGGACCTCCATCCATTGTTGAGAAAGCAGAAGCAGCATGTCCAGAGTAGAGTGACCAGGTCTGAAACCAAATTGATGATCAGAGATCAAGCCATTGGAGAAGAGGAAAGATTTAATATCTGAAGCAATGATGGATTCCATGACTTTGCTGATAATTGGGAGAAGGCTGATTGGTCTGTAGTTGCTGGGATCTGTTTTTGCACCTTTTTTGTGCAAAGCGGTGATGTTGGCTGATTTCCAAGCAGATGGCAGATGACCTTGAGCAAAAGAGAGGGTGAAGAGAACAGAAAGAGGGAGTGAAAGAGCAGAAGAACATGATTTTAGGACCCGTGGGCTGATGCCATCAGGACCAGTTGCAGAATCAGAGTCGAGGGTTGACAGAAACTTTTCCACCTTGTCAGGAGGAAAGGACACAGAGTCCAGGAGCAGCTGGGTACGACTGGGTACGGTGGGTACAGAGAGGGATGGGTTTGGGACACAAGATTTAGAGGCAAACACAGAGTTGAGGCATTCAGCTTTTTCACGTGCGGAGTCAGCCGTTAAGCCGTTTGAGGTGAGGGAGGGGATGGAGGGGGAACAAACACCAGAAACAGATTTGACCAGACGCCACCAGGATTTGGAAGAGGGAGACAGATAAGAGAGTTCGGTCTTGAGAATGGTGAGATGTTGTTTCCTGGCTCTCCTGAGGGTGGACACACACTTGTTTCGGGCTTTGTGAAAGGAAATGAGATTTCCTTCCGTTGGATTTGCTTTCCAGGAGACGAAAGCAAGTTGTTTCAGGGCAACAGCCTCACCACAAGATTCCGTGTACCATGGACGGGAGGAAGGGTATGACAACTGAAGACGAGATGGTATAAATCTGTGCATGAGAGAGAGCAATTTACTTTGAAAGAATTCCCAGGATGAGTTGATGTCAGAGGCGGTAGAGATGGGAGACCAGTCCAGATGATTGATGGCTGCTTGAAGACCGTGCCAGTTGGCCTGAGTGAAATGCCAGACTCGTCGACGCTGAGGAGGCTCTCTGAGAATGGTCAGAGAGATGTCCACTTTGACAAGCACATGATCAGATGAGCCGATTGGAGCAGAAGAAGAGCAGCAGACATTTTCAGGGAAGTTTGTCATAACCAAATCCAGAAGAGAAGATGCTCCGTTGACTGAGATCCGGGTCGGGAAATTGACAGATTGTGTCAGTCCCAGTGAGTCGCAGAAGTCCTTTGCTGAAGAGCCATGGCTGGTGAGAGAGGTACCCACACCCAGCCAACTGGCATGGTGACAATTGAAATCACCACATATGAGGAAGAGAGAGTTGGGATGGGTAGATAGAAGTTGGTCCATATTATCAGACAGTGAGATGTAGATGGAGTCATCGCTGATTGGTGGACGGTACAACACACATATGAACAAAAGGTGGGAGCGAAGGGGAAGCCGTAGCCAAAGGTATTCCTGGGGGTGAGGTGGAGAGAGGGCAGTGGAGGGCGAGTGAGGAAGAGAGTTTTTTATAAAGATAGCAACCCCACCTCCAGGACGAGGCTCAGGTCTATCATACCGGAGGAGGGAGTAACCTGGGAGAGATACCAAGGCATCAGAGACATCATGAAGGAGGAAAGTTTCTGTTAAGCAGATCACATCTGCTTTGTCAGAAGCAACCTGTATGGAGAGGTCAGTCAAGTTTGAGCGAAGGCCCCGGATGTTTGAGGTCCATACCGTTAATGAAGAGGAAGGGGGAGCATCGGGTCCAGAACAGGGGGGGGGGGGGGGTAGGGTAAGATGTGGAAGAGGAGGAAGAGGTAGGGAGAGCTGTTGAAGGTGTGTCAGAGATTTCAGAATAGCTTGGAGAAAGGGAAGAATGGGGCAGACAAAAGGTTTGATGGAGATTGGGTGTGGCACAGTGAGGTGTTATTTGAGGAGGGGGAAGAGCAAGGCAGGAGGTTTGGGGAGATGAAGGTGAAAGTTGGAAGGAGGAAGAAGCAGGGAGGATGCTTTGAGGAGGAGGGGTGAGAGGGGAGTCTAGGAGGGGAGGAGCGAGGGAGAGTCTCGGAGGGGAGGGGTGTGGGGGGAGTTTAGGAGGGAGGGGAGGGAAGGGGCAAGGGGGGAGATTTGAAAGGGATGGGTGATGGGGAGGATTTGGAGGGGAGGGGTGAGATTGGATTTTGAAAAGTGTACGATTCATGGGAAACGAACATTTTTTGCAAAATGAGTTTGAGACCTTCGAGTCAAAAATACGTTTGAGGACACTGGAGGAGGGATGGAGTTCTGGATAGTTTATGGAATGTAGAAAGGAGGAACTGTAAGAGATGGTATTATATATATTTTTTGGAATGAATAGATTTGGTGAGCAAGACGAAAGCATCCTTTTGTAGGAAAAGAAGAAAAGGGTGTTATAATATATGAGAGAAAATAGTTGTTCAGGGGAGAGATTATACATTTCTAACCGCGTGATCGCGAACGAAGAACGAACGAACAAAAAGAACAACAAATAAACGAATAAGACCTGGGAAGGAAATATTTTTTTGGGTTTTTTTTTTTTTTTTTTTTTGTGAGTACAGATATTAAACAAGGAGGTACGGGGTGAACGACTGGTACGAAACAGAGAACGAAAATAATTTCAGCGCATTCGACGAATCGCTGAGAGAAAAACAAACCACAAGGTCTGAGACGGTACGGTAGTCTAAGCCTACGAGTACTAGGCCGCAGAATACTCGATACCATTAACCGACGATTGTGTATACATGAACGAAAAATTAGCACCGAAAATTTTCCAAAAGATACGCTGTAGGTACATACACCGAAAGATAGATACAGTCTCGACAAAAACACAATTGAGAAATATCACTTAGCTTCGAAAGCGTGAGCACATGGACAGCTTCGAGAGCTGTAATAATAATTTGATTCCTTGGAAATAATTTGAAAATAATTCGAGAGCTGTAATAATTTGAGCTGTAATAATAATAACATCTTCATAGAGTGGGACACACATTGTATTTATATTCACCTCTTTTATTATTCTTGTTTTCCAGTTTCGCCATCGAAGTGACAACCAGGTTAACAATAGGCAGTCTCAAGTACTCATCAATAACAAGTAAGTTTACATTGACCCTTCAGATAGTCAAACCTGGTCCTTACGATTTGTGTGATTTTTCAACTGTGCTTTTTTCATACTTAGTATGTATATACAGGGCCTTCAGAAAGTATTCACACCCCTTGACTTTTTTCACATTTTGTTGTTACAGCCTGCATTTAAAATGGATTACATTGACATTTTTTTGTCATTGATCTACACATAATACCCCTTAATGTTAAAGTGGAATTTTTCCACACACACGCCAATCCAAATGTATTTAAAATGAAAAGCTGACATATCTTGAGTCAGTAAGTATTCAACCCCTTTGCTATGACACTCCAAATTGAGCTCAGGTGCATACATTTTCCTTTGATCATCCTTGAGATGTCTCTACTTGATTGGAGTTTAGCTTTCTTTTCCACCTGTGGCCATTTCAATTGATTGGACATGATTTAAAAAGAAACACACCTTTCTATATAAGGTCACATAGTTGAGAGAGCATGTCAGAGCAGAAACTCTACCATGAGGTCCAAGGAACTGTCCGTGGAACTCTATGATAGAATTGTGGGGATGCATAGATCAGGGGAAGGGTATAAAACAATTTCTAGAGTGTTAAAAGTTCCCAAGAGCACAGTGAGCTCCAACTTTAGGAAATGTAAAGAATATGGAACTACCCAGACTCTTTCTACAGCTGGTCATCCGAGGAAACTGACCAACTGGGCAAGAAGGACCTTGGTCAGGGAAGTGACCAAGAACCCAATGACCAGTCTGACAGAACTACAGAGTTCCTTGGCTGAGTTGGGAGAACCTGCCGGAAGGACAACATTCTCTGTAGCCCTTCACAAATCTAGGCTTTATGGGAGAGTAGCCAGATGGAAGCCACTCCTGAGAAAAAGGCACATGACAGCACACCTGGAGTGTGCAAAAACGCACGAGAAGGACTCTGCGAGCATGAGGCAACATATTCTGTTGTCTGATGAGATGAAAATTGAACTCTTTGGCCTGAATGCAAAACACTACTTCTGTCGGAAACAGAGCATAGCTCATCACCCATCGAACACCATCACTACCGTGAAGCATTGTGGTTGCAGCATCATGCTATGGGGATGATTTTCAGCGGCAGGGACTGGGAGACTTTAAAAAAAAATTGTGTTGGAGGCTCCAGGCACACTGTATAGCCCTCATTGAGGCCAGGCCTTAAACAAAAGAGAAGAAAAGTGTATGATGTTTGTTTGCAAGAAAGAGAGATTGAAGGTAGCCTGGTAGCTGTCTTTAGTTTGAGTGAGAAAGTAAGACTAGCAATCCTGGCACGGAGAGTGTAAGATGGTTCCGGGCACCACTTTAACTCTCCTAAGTCAGGATGGTAGTACCACTCTGGACAGTTGCTGTCTCCAACCTACTACCTATAAATTGACCTGTAAGGTCAATATACCTATAAATTGACCTGTTAGGATAGAGGGAACAATGAATGGAACCAAATACAGACAAATCCTTGAGGAGAACCTGCTTCAGAGTGCAAAAGACCTTGCACTGCGGCAAAGATTTACAGATTTACAAATCCCAGTGTGCGTTTCCTTTCTGTATTATATATATATCTATATATATATATAACACAGTTTGTGTGTGTGTGTGTGTGTGTGTGTGTGTGTGTAATGTTACCGATAGACTCCTAAACGGAGAGGCTCACGCACTTGATATTTGGCACAGACATGGCCATTGAGCCTGGGAAGAACATGGCCGACCTAAAAATTTATTTCATAATATTTTTTTACCATATTTTTACCTCAGCGCATTTCAGCGAGGAATATTATGACCGGAATCTGACCGGTGGCAGAGCAGCGCGCTGATTCGCTCAGAGCGATCACATGATGTTCCTTGCCGCCATTAACCCAGTTACGCGTTCGCACGTATTTCAGAGCGATTGCGTTTTTTCACATTTCAGCGAGGAACATTGCCATTCACACCACATAGGTTTTTTTTTCTTTCATCTTTAGATCCATATTTTTTTTCAGCGAGGAATATTATCAGCGAGTAGGGACCCCTTCCCCTTCCTACGAAATTCATCCTGACTTCGCCCCTAGGAGGGTAGAGGGGTATCTGTAGGTAACGGGGACCTTTATTTGGCGAAGATTGGGCAAAAATTGACCGAGTTATTCAAAATATGGAGTTATATAAAATTGAGTTTTTAAGGCTGAAACGCAGTGACGTCACCACGGCACGACTTTCGATTCTGAGGAGATTTTGTTTCATTGTGCACGCCTTCATTTTATTTCCAAATTAGAATCTGTTTCAATTTCTGCCGCAAACATGACATCCGTGCATCGAGTGCGGTATTTTATTTGGTAAAAATCGGTCGATTTGAAGTGGTGAAAATAAAATGCGATCGTGGAAAGTCGTAGCGAGGGGCCATTTTGAATCGGTTTTCGATTACTACACCGGGTTACTTGTGGGGGATAGGAAATTTATTTCATAATATTTTTTTACCATATTTTTACCTCAGCGCATTTCAGCGAGGAATATTATGCACGGAATCTGACCGGTGGCAGAGCAGCGCGCTGATTCGCTCCGAGCGATCACGTGATGTTCCTTGCCGCCATTAACTCAGTTACGCGTTCGCACGTATTTCAGAGCGAAAAGCGATTGCGTTTTTTCACATTTCAGCGAGGAACATTGCCATTCACACCACATAGGTTTTTTTTTCTTTCATCTTTAGATCCATATTTTTTTTCAGCGAGGAATATTATACACGGAATCTGAATCGGTGGCAGAGCAGCGCGCTCATTCGCTCATTCGCGCTCATTGATGACGATCACGATCATGTGATGACGTGATCACGAATGATGTTCGTGACGCGATCACGTGATGTTCCTTCCCGCCATAAACTCACAGCAAGTAGCATAGATTTTAGCATGATTAGCATTTAGCATGATTTAGCATGATTTAGCATAGATAGTAGCATGTTTCACATAGATTTTTTTACAGCGAGGAATATTATACACGGATTCTGACCGGTGGCAGAGCAGCGCGCTGATTCGCTCAGAGTGATCACGTGATGTTCCATGCCCGCCGCCAGTTGGCTTCGCTTTTCACGGAGTATGAGCGTTCTATATATTTTCAATTCAGTGCACCGACTCGCTCACGTACTTGATTTGTGGCATAGACATGGCCATTGGGCCTTCACGGTGTAATTTGTGCGAGGCTTTTGTCCGAGTGAGCTTGAGTCGAGAGGGCGAATGTACAGGTTGGGAATGTACGGGTCTCCCTTCCCCCACCCAGCAACGCCGGTACTGGAGGGCGTCACAGGATCGGTGAGTCTCCAAAATCCGCTTCGTGCTGTTGCGAAGATTCAGGACGATGTTGCGATTGTTGTGCTGCTCTCCGACCATGAGAACTGCAACGTCATTGTTGACTGGCCCTCCCCCTTCCCCCTCCCCCCTCCCCTCCCCCTCCCCTCCCCCTCCCTACCCCCTCCACCCTACACCTCCGCTTCTCCCCTCCCCCTCCTCCTCCCTTTTCCCCCTCCCCCTCCCTTTTCCCCCTCCCCCTCCCTTTTCCCCCTCCCCATTCCCCCCCTCCCCGTCCCCTCCCCCTCCCCTCCCCCTTCCCCCTTCCCCCTCCTCCCCCCTCCCCTCCCCTCCCCTCCCCCTCCCCCTCCCCCTCCCCCCCCCTCTTTCCCCTCCCCCTCCCCCTCCCCCACTCCTCTCCTCTCCCATCCCACCCCCTCCCCCCCTCTCCTCCCCTTCCCCGCTCCCCCTCCCCCTCCCCCTCCCCCCTCTTCTCCCTCACGTTTATACACGGAATGCCGGGTACTTCCCCCCCTCTTCTCCCCTCCCCCCCTCTCTTCCCCTCCCCCCTCTCCTCCCTTCCCCCCCTCTCCTCCCCTCCCCCCCGTTCCCCTCCCCTCCTCTTCCCCCTCCCCTCCCCCACCCGGCAATGCCGGGTACTTCTGCTAGTATATATATATATATATATATATATATATATATATATATATATATATATATATATATATATATATATATATATATATACATACATACACATACACATACATACACACACAGTATGTACATACAGGTACTGTTGGGGTAAAAAAAAATTTTTTTTTAATGATTTTCCTTTTTGTGGGATTCTTTTGTATCTTTGTGACCACCACAGTTGCTCACCAGTTGTTGCAAACTTCCTGGAGTGATTGATTAATTTGTAAGTTGATCATTTGGTGAAGTACTGCCCTTTGTTGGTAACCAATTGGGTGCTTGTTATGTCAGCTTTTGGGACCTGCCCGTGATGAGATTTTTGAGGTTAAATCGTGTCCACGAGTGTGAGTGTCTTGTCGAGTATTAACCACCGTTTATGAAATAACAAAACCTCTGTAGCCATTGTTAATGTAATAACCGTAATACTCATATCACTTACACAAATAAACCATCCGGATGTGCTGTCTAGAGGTAAAGTATTGCAGTTTTATAGATTGTGCGTTTTAAAGGTAAAAATCTTGTTTGTTGGTTCACTCACACGCTGTCGATGTAACATTCCATTGGAATTTGGTTTTCTGTGGCATGAGCTCCAAAGCAAAGTTACTGTTGTGCGAATTAATATCGACAAATACCCTTTCAGGTGCAGAGTTTAATTATTGTCCTTACAAGAAACTGAAAATGCATTGGTTTTTCAACTTGTGTATTAAACTGGAGGCACCTGGCAGCGTTTTTTTTACTAAGTTTACAAAATGGGAAAAAGGTAAATTAAAATTTATAACATTTTGAAGCACTTGCCTTTTCACAAAGTGCTGCTCTGTGTGTGTGTCTGTCTGTCTGTCTGTCCATTTCTCTGTCTGCATGTCTCTCTCTCTCTCTCTGTCTCTGTCTCTGTCTCTCTCTCTCTCTCTCTCGCCCCCCTGCAGGCCGTTTGTGTTGGGAGTGGCGTCATGGCTGCTGTGAGCAACTGTTCTGTGTTGTGGTGAGTCCTTTGTGTGATTTTCTCCTCTCCTGCCGTCCCCTACCTCTCCTTTTCCATCCTGTGTGCTTTAGCGTTTTGTTTTCATCAGTTCTACACCTTTGTCTTCGAGAGAGAGAGGATTGGGAGCGGGCCCATTTTGGGTGCGGCCTACAGGCTTTGACGGCGCTTTGTAAGCCTTTTTCTGTGCTTATAATGCACGTTTGTCATTTATTTTAGTTCGATTTATTTAGGTTTGGCACCTTCTTGTCCGGTTCTGACAAGTGGGGGGCGTTAATTTGCTGGTATGGCGAATGCACGCTCTCGGTTAGAGGCGTTCGATTGTCTAACGAGTAAGCATGCATTTGTGTGTGTTCCACCAGAAGGAGTCCTCACTGAGGATGTGGTACTGGCAGTGGGGAAAACAATCGGGTGCGAACATGTCCGAGCTGCCTCACGAATGAATCAAAAAGTTGTTATTTTCGTGTCCGAAGAAAACTTTGTTTACGACGTCGTGAGTGCAGGTTTAACCACAGAGGGTGGTGTTTTTATGTTAGCGTCCCCCATGGATACTCCAGCGATGAAAATCGTCGTATCAAACGTACCACCATTTATATCAAACGACAAACTGATGTCAGTCCTTTCTTGTTATGGAACAGCTGTGTCGAGAATGTCCATGATCCCTCTGAAGAGCCGAGACGAGAGGATAAAACATGTTATGAGTTTCCGTCGCCAAGTTTACATGGTACTTCCCGATCGTGGTGACGACACAGGGTTAAATATTTCATTTAAAGTAAAATCCGACGATCGGGAGTATCAAATGTACGCCTCGTCAGCCTCACTAACGTGCTTTCACTGTGGAGCCTTTGGTCACGTTAAACGTTTCTGTCCCAAGGTTTCGTGTTCAAAATGTGGGGAAAATGGTCACGTAGACACCGATTGTAAAAAGGATAAGAATACTCGTGTTCTTATTCAACCGACTGGAGTTAATCCTGTGAGTTTACCGGTTCCTGCGGTTCCCTCCTGCAGTGAGACGAACAATAGCAGCATCGATGTGCATGTCCCGAGTCTTGATAACGATCGTACTTCACTTCCTGTTACAGAAACCGAAGCGACCCCAACTCGCACAACCTTTGCTGCGATTCCCTCATGTAGTGAAGGAATGGAGGAGGATCCTATTATTGGTTCTAAAAAACGAAGGGCGTCGGTTGCTAATTTTTCTACCAGTAATCCAAAAAAGGTGGTATTGGAGAAGGCCAGTGTAGCTGAACACACACCTCAATGTGTTCCTCATGCTTCCATCGGGTTTGGAAAACAGGATAGTGAATCGGGTGCTGCAATTGAGGATAATATGTCTGAAAGTTTGTGTACCAACTCTGTGGATGCAAATTGCTATATGGGTGAAATAAGTTGCAACGCTGAATACGTTGATAAACCCTCGAACGAACCGTTACGATCATTGACATTAGTCACTGTGAACGAGCAGACAGTGACTGACTCATCCCTCCACAGTGCTGCTCTACCGATGCAGATTCAAAACTGTGTTACCGAGTCGCTCATTGATTCGGTAGATTGTGCTCCACAAGAGGATGAAACCGAGGCTTCAACTTCTGACGAGCACAAATATCACCATGGCATCGTGGATCGCACAGTGGAGCTCTCCAGCGAATCCCCAGAGATACTGACAATTCCCATAGTGACCACGGAGGCCGACATCCTCGATCCTGGAGGGACCTTGTCAGACTTGTCAGAATCTGATGAGGATGACGAGGTGCCCGAGTTGTCTCAGTCTCAGTTGAGTCAGCCAATGATATCTCCTCAACTCGTACTCTCTTTTCTGAATGAAACCTATAGACAGCGAAATGTAGTTATCAGGGATACATTTCCTGATTTAGGTTCATTTATTCAATCAGCAAAGGAAATAACAAGAAAAGGCAAAGAATTTCCACTAACAAGGTCACAATTTCACCGACTCAGGAAAATTATTACAAAAGCCGGTCTTGAGATTTCGCAACACCCAATCAAGCCTTTTGATAAGGAATGAAGCAAATTACCTTTGGCACCTTGAACATTAACGGTGGAGGTGCAAACCCCAACCGCCAAGCTCAAGTGCAAAGTTTGTTTCGGCGCAAAAATGTCGATGTACTTTTACTGCAGGAAACGCACATCACCCAAAACGTAGGATATGATTGGTGTCGCGTTTTTGGGGGACAGTGCTTTTTTAGCAACCTGTCTTCCTTTTCGGCAGGTGTTGCTTTCTTACTTCGACCAGGGCTAGTACCTGAGTCAATCCTCTTCCAGGAGATTGTTAAAGGCCGATTCAGCTCTCTTGAACTGGTGGTTAATAATTTCCATTTCACATTATTCAATGTGTACGCACCAAGTGAGAGTACAGAACGGAAAGCTTTCTTTGCGTCTGTGATTAATCACCTGCAGACAGTTGATCTAAACCAATGTGTGTGTATCGGGGGTGATTTCAACTGTACCTTTGAACCTGTAATGGACAGGAACTCGGCAGAACCTCATCCCAAATCATGTATTGATTTATCCCTTTTCCTTTCTCGGGTTGGTTTGCTAGATGTATGGAGGGTACTTTTCCCCAATGAACCGCCTCAGTTTACCTGGAGCCGCATCACCAGAGGAAGAGTGTCCTTTGCGAGACTCGACCGATGGTATATAAACTCACCTTTTAGAAACGCTATAGACTCTCCGGATTATTTTCCGTCAGTATTCTCAGACCATCATTTAGTAACCATGGGGTTTCATTTTCCTCAGTCAATAAATAAAAGTGCATACTGGAAATTTAATACCAGTCTTCTAGAAGATGATCTATTTAAAGAAGCCTTCCAAGTTTTCTGGGCTAATCAAATCCAAAGAAAGCCCTCTTTTTCTTCAGTTAATCTTTGGTGGGACAATACGAAAGCCCTTCGGGTGTTTTGTCAACAGTTTAGAGCAAACATTACAAATGTTAAGAATGTAACAATGACTTGTTTGGAAGCTGACATTGTACAGCTCGAAGGTAAACTTGCTAAAAATAATAATGCAAGAAACTTCCAGTTATTACGAGAAAAGAAGACTCAGTTGAGAGAGTTAATCCAGGAGAAAGCAGCAGGGTTGTTGCTCAGACTAAGGGTTAAGAACGTAAAGGTTTTAGATACCCCTAGTAAAGCTTTTTTTCGTCTGGATTCTGTCAGTAAAGCACCCAAGAACATTTTTTCTGTAATTAATCCTGGCGGAGCTGTTGTTGTAAATCCCAGAGACAGACGGTTATGTGTTCAAGATTTCTTTTCCAAACTGTTTTCAAAACAGGTTGTTTGTGATGAAACAATGAGACTTTTAACCTCTCACCTATCCTCGTTAACTGAGCCCAGCGGCTGGATATGGACTCGCCAATTACGCTCGAGGAGTTAACGCAAGCCCTGGCTGGAATGGACTCGGGAAGAGCCCCTGGAATCGATGGACTGCCAGCTGAATTTTATGTGGAATTTTGGGAACTATTAGGTCCAGAACTGATGCATGTTCTTGAATCATCACTGACTCATGGAGAATTGCTTTTAAGTTTGAGAAGAGCGGTGATGTCCCTTCTTCCAAAGGCTGGAGATTTGCGACACATGAAGAATTGGAGACCTGTTTCTCGACTATGCACTGATTATAAAATCCTTTCAAAAGTTCTGGCGAATCGAGTTAAAAAGGTAATTTGCGATTTGGTTCACCCTGATCAGAGTTATTGTATCCCAGGTAGATCTATGTATGATAACATATTTTTCATTAGAGATCTGATAGATGGCAACTGTGTGCAGAATGGCTTTGGTATAATTTTGCTTCATTTAGAAAAGGCTTTTGATAGCATCGATCATGTCTTTTTGAATCACGTGCTTGAACCTGTGGATTTGGAGCTATTTTCAGAACTTATATTGCTTTATTGTCGAACAATATATTCAGTTTAGTTCAGGTGAACAATGAGCTTTTTTCTCCCATACAGGTTCAAAGGGGGGTAAGGCAAGGTTGCCCTGTCTCCGGCTTACTGTTCGCCCTTGTAATGGAATCACTTCTCGTGTTACTAAGGAATAACGTTTCTGGAATGAGTATATCTCCTGAACATCCTCCAGTTGTCGTATCGGCATATGCTGATGATGTTGCAGTCATTGTTAAAAACAATAACGACATTGCAGCTCTTGCTAAGTGCCTACATTTGTTTGGTTTAGCTTCCTCGTTGAAGTGCAACTGGGAAAAGAGCAAAGCGTTATGGGTTCCCTCTGTCAGGGACAGTGCATCTAGAATAGCGCAAGGCCCGCCAATACACCTTCCTGCAAGTTTAAAGTGGGTGGATGAAGGTGTTCGCTATCTTGGAGTGTTTCTTGGATCCCCACAGTACGGCCAGAAAAACTGGGAAGGTGTTGCTGAACGCGTAAAAAAGAGATTGAGTAGATGGAGGAGAGCCCTGCCTCACCTTTCGTATAAGGGCCGAGTTTTGGTAGTCAAGAACCTAGTCGCCTCCTTCTTGTGGCACAGATTAATCTGCCTGCAACCACCAGAAGGCTTGGTGAAGGAAGTGCAAAGGCAACTGTTGGAGTTCTTTTGGGGAGGGCATCACTGGTTACGGCCAAACGTTGTATGCTGTCCATTGGCCGAGGGTGGCCAGAGTATGGTCGACATCAGGAGCCGTATAATGGCCTTTCGGCTATGCTCTGTGCAAAAACTTTTGGCGAAAGAGCAATTACCAAACCATGTTTTGGCCACCTACATTTTGCGGCAAGCTGGCGGGCTGGGATATGGCCGCGAATGTTTCTTGGTCCTGCTTCAACAAGTTGACATCTCCTCTTCCTGTTTTTTATCAGAGTGTGTTGAATGCTTGGCAGAACCTCACAGTGTGCCGTCAAGAAGACAACTACGACATCCATATGTTTGCACAAGAGCCTTTGTTTTGCAATCGGCTTTTCCCAAACATGCCCAAAAGTAGGGACCTCTGCCAGCATTTCCTAATTGCCGGCATCACAAAAGTATGGCACCTCCGGCAAGTTTCAGGTTGCGGGTGGAAATGAGCTCAAGAAGTAGCCGAGCCAGCACGAATTCGGTCTGAAAGAGTGACTGCAAAAGTGTTGAGAGAGGTGATACGAATAGGGGTACAGCTGAGAGTATGCTGGTCCCACGAGCTCAAACCATTGCACGATGAGTGGGTTTTTCCTGGGTTACTGGTGCACTTCAAGTTGGAAGACTTACCCCCGGTTAGCATGGGGTTAAGCCCCTTTCAAGAGACTAGCAGTAAAGAGCTATACAAGTCATGTGTCAAGTTACTGCTGGGGATACGCCGCTAAATGGAGTAATCCGGTGGAAGAGACTGTTGCCTGTGGGACCCCCCTCTGAACCTGTATGGAACTCCATGTATAGCAAGCTCGTAAGTAAAAGATCTGGTGATCTCCAATGGAGACTGATCCACTGGATAGTCCCCTCCAATAAGTTAATCAACCATTTCTCTCCTACATCCACATGTTGCCCGTTCTGCATATGTACGGAGGACGTGTTCCACGCCTTCAGTAATTGTGTGACATTGGTTCCTTTGTTTCGGTGGTTTAATCTTGTGGCACACAGAATGAATGTTGTTTTCTCGTTGCGTTCTTTTATTTTCGGCTTTAATGCCAAGTCAAGCAAGGAAAACATGTTAATGAGGTTTCTTGTCGCAACAGCCAAGCTGACAATATATCTCTCAAGAAGGGAGAAATTGAACGGTAAACCTGTGGGGGAATGCAATGTTATGTTGTTTTTCAATGCCCTCGTGTCAGCAATAATTAAACTCGAGTTTTGTTTCTATAAGGATTTTTTTATTTTTGTTTGTGTACTGAATCGAGGCTCGTGAAAGAGCTGACATTTACTTCACAAACAAATCAACCAGACAAACAAAATATATAAAAAGAGGGAGCAGAAGACAAGAGAATGGGAAGCACACAAACACTTGAGAGCACACAACATTTAAGAGCAGGGAGATGTGTGGAAGGGAGAGGGCTTGCGGGGAGGAGGCGTGGGAAGGGGGGAAGGGGGGAAGGGGGGTGGGAGAAGTATAAAACACAAGGACACCAAGGACTTCCAGGACAGAAGTTGGTATTTCAAAAAGTGGAATTGGGGTGAAATTATCGGGGATAGAAAAGATCAAGGTTTTGGATGGGGGAAGATAAGAGATGGTGGTGAACAGCTGTTTTAAAGACCTGGAGGGTGGAGTGGGATTGAAGAGAGTGAGGGAGTTTGTTCCAGAGGCGAGAGAAAAGAGGAATGAAGGAGTGAAGGTGAGCAGAGAGTCTTGATTTTGGCAGTTTAACCATAAGAGGGTTGCAGGCAGATCTTGTGTGACCTGAAGGAATATTGGGGGGACAGAGCACAGAGAGAGCTGGGGGGGCAAGGCCAGAAAGGAGTCGGTAGAAGACGGATGCAAACAATCCTGATGAATTCACCAATACTTGGTGTCATGAAGGGTTGTGTGAGGTTCGTGAGAACCAACTGGTAATATTTTTGTAGTTTTTTTTGTAGGTTGTATAAAGTTAATGGTTTCTTTTGGCAAATTGTGTGCCGTGATACTTCTGGAACCTTTTCGTTTCATTGCTTTTTCATGTATTTATGGTTGGTGTAAAGATATAAATATATAATTTTTTTTGTATTATTTTGATAATAAAAGGACTTCAAAAGTCAAAAGTCTCTCTATCTCTCTCGCCCCCTGCAGGCCGTTTGTGTTGGCCGTGGCATCATGGCGGCTGTGAGCATATGCTCTGTGTTGTAGTAAGTCCATTGTGAGATTTCCTCCTCTCCTGCCCTCCCCTGCCCCCCCTCACTCTCCTTTTCCATCCTGTGTACTTTGGCATTTTGTTTTCATCCTTTCTACACCTTTGTCTTCGAGAGAGAGTGGATTGAGAGCGGACCCATTTTGGGTGCGGCCTACCGGCTTCGACGACGCTTTGTAAGCCTTTTTGTGCTTATAATGCACGTTTATTATTTATTCTAGTTTGATTTATTTCGGTTTGGTACCTACTTGTCCGGTTCGGACAAGTGGGGGGTGTTAATTCGCTGGGATGGCGAATACACGCTCTCGGTTAGAGGCGTTCGACAACTTAACAAGGAAGCATGCATTTGTGTGTGTTCCACCCGAAGGAACTTCCACCGAGGAAATTGTTTTGTCGGTGGGGAAAATAATCGGTTGTGAGAATGTACGAGCAGCGTCGATAATGAATCAAAAAGTTGTTGTATTTGTGTCCGATGAAAAATTCGTTCACGATGTTGTTAGTGCGGGATTAACCACAGACAGGTCTCTTTGTCTTGGCGTCGCCTATGGACACTCTGTCGATGAGGGTCGTCATATCTAATGTAACCCCATTTATAACCTGCAACCAGCTGATGTCCGTTTTGTCGCGATACGGAACAGTGGTGTCGAAAATCACAATGATTCCGCTCCGGTCTCAGGATGAACGTGTGAAACACGTGATGAGCTTCAGACGGCAGGTGTATATGGTGCTTCCGGATCGAGGCGATGACACGGGGTTAAACATCACGTTCAAGGTAAAGGTGAACAACCATGTGTACCAGATGTATGCGTCATCGGCCTCATTAACATGTTTTCATTGCGGAGCTTTTGGCCATGTGAAAAGGTTTTGTCCGAAGGTATCGTGTGTAAGGTGCGGTGAAGCAGGTCATAGTGACGCTGATTGTAAAAGAGATAACACCCCGGTCTCTAATGTACGAAACAAGGTAAACCGAAATACCCGAACGATTCCTACCACCGCTCCCTCGCACACGAGGGGTAGGGATAATACTCCTGTTCGTGTTAGTGAAAACGACAACACCGCTGATTCGGTCAATAATGAAATAATCCCGGATAACCCACCTGTTGTTGCAGGTGCTATGTGCAGTGAGGAGATGGAAGAAGATCCCATTGTGGTGACAAAAAAACGAAGAGCACCTGGTGCTTGGAACTCCAACATTACTTTGAAAAAGGTAGTGTTGGATAAAGACAGTGTGGGTGAAGATGCCCTGAAACGTCTTTCTCAGGTGTCCACAAGCTGTATTGACACCAGGGAGAAGGAACCTGAATTAATTAATTCTAAAACATTATCGGGCAGCACCGAAAACTTGGGAGAAAAAGTAGATGGCGAGACTAAAGATGATGGTGAGCTCATTAGTGAGCCGCCACCTTCACTACCTGCTGAGACTGAGCGGAATGGGAATGTTTCAGCCCCAAGCTCCTCTTTACCAATGATCTAAATCCAAAGATCTAAATCTGGGGTGGGGAACCTCCGGCCTCCGGGCCGTATCCGGCCCGCGAGACCGTTTGTTCTGGCCCGCGAGGCAATTCATCTATCTATAATTCCAGTAATCTCTCCTTTTCAAGGTTTTAAATTAATCGGACAAAGGGTAACCAAGTTATGGCCAAAAACTATTCAACCAATCAGAGAGGAGCGAGCTTTCACGTGTTGTAACAGTCAACGAATGCCGAACGTGGCGAGCACACGCTGCCTCGGACGGCACATTTGAGAACTTATTCATTTATTTGACGTTGGCAAAATATGTTGGCGCTAACAGAATAATTGCCATCAAATTAAAACTAATTTGCGATTAATCGTAACTGCGATATGCGACCTTCCGGACAGTCAAGTGAGTTCCGGACAGTCGTAACTGCGATATGCGACCTTCCGGACAGTCAAGTGATCGCGTGATCTCATGTCATCATTTCATTCAGTATATGCAAGCATGGTGACTTACAAGAAAAGAAAGGTAGATGCGGAATGTCGCGCTTTCCAAGAGAAATGGGCAAACGATTATTTCTTTGTGGAAGTAAAAGGCAAGCCAGTATGCCTAGTTTGTCGGGAAGCGCTCTCGGTGATGAAAAAGGCCAACCTCGAGTGTCATTAAAGCTCGAAACATGCTAAACTGGACGAGTTGAAAGGACAAATGCGCTTGGATAAAGTTAACGTTCTTCGGCTGAGTTTTGGTGCTCAACAAGCAGTCTTCATAAGACCACAATCTGACCGAGACAACACTACGCATGCTAGTTTTGTGGTGAGTGAGCTAATCCCTAAGAAGCTGATGCCGCATTCGGAAGGAGAATTTGTGAAGGAGTGCCTTGTTGCCGCTGCAGAGCTGCTCGCACCGGACAAAGTAAAATTGTTCCAAAGTGTCAGTTTGTCTCGAAGAACTGTCTCAGATCGGATTACTGACATGGCACAATATATTGAGAAAACACTGAAGGACACCGCAAGAGATTTCCAGTTTTTCTATCTGGCCTGCGATGAGACAACGGACATAACAAACACTGCCCAACTAGCCATTTTTGTGCGGGGGATTACAGCTGAGTTTGATACGAGGGAGGAGTTGCTGTCTTTGCAAGCCATGCATGGCATCACCAAAGGTGAGGATTTGTTTGAGCAAGTTGTTTTGGCTATGAACAAATTCGAACTGCAGTTTGACAAGTTAAGTGGCCTGGCCACGGATGGAGCCCCAGCCATGGTTGGCGCGCAAAAGGGATTGACTGCATTGTTCAAAAAAGAAATGAGTCGTCTCAGTCTCGATCCAAGTGAGTTAGTTGTATGCCACTGTATCATACACCAAGAGAATCTGTGTGCACAGTCCCTGAAGCTCAACAATGTGATGACAACTGTCGTTTCCACCATAAACGTCATCAAAAGCAGAGGGCTGAACAGCCGCCAGTTCAAGGAGCTACTGAGTGAACTAGAGTGAGAGTACGGAGATCTGGTTTACCACTGTGAGGTGAGGTGGCTGAGTCGCGGAAATATGCTCACACGGTTTTACTCACTGAGAGAAGAAGTGAAACAGTTCATGGAGATGAAGGGGAAACCTGTAATGGAACTCAGTGATAGCAAGCGGCTGTGTGATTTGGGCTTCATGGTGGACATTACCAAGTACCTGTCAGAGCTGAACGTCAAGCTCAAAGGTCCCAACCAGCTTCTCAGCTCTCTGCAATCACATGTGAAATCATTTGAAGCTAAACTAAAGCTGTGGCAAGTGCAACTGGAAAGGGGAAACACTATCCACTTTCCCACTCTGCAAGAACAAAAGCCTGCTATGACATCTGAATATGCTGCTGAGTGTGCAAAACTCCTCCAGGCATTTGGAGAGAGGTTCCAGGACATGAAAAGTAAACAAAGGGAACTGAACATATTTGCCACGCCGTTTAATGTGGAACCAGCTGATGTGCCTGACAACCTACAACACGAAATCATTGAGCTGCAAAGCAATGACGAGCTCAAAGCTAGGTACAACAACCTCCCTTTGCTCGAGTTCTACAAACTGTATGTACGTGCTGAGGATTTTCCCATTCTGAGGAGACATGCACTGAAGTTTGCATCACTGTTTGGGACGACCTACAGCTGTGAGCAGTTCTTTTCAAAACTGACTCTTGCAAAGACTCGGTTCCGCTCAAGACTGACTGACCCAAACCTGCAAAACCAGCTGCGAGTAGCATCATCATCACTACCACCTGACACCAAACGCCTCACCAAAGAGAAACAGTTCCAGCCATCGCATTAGGTGAGTCCTTTATATGTATTCAATAATTTAGCATGGCCCTCGAAGGATGTTCTAAAAATCGAAATGGCCCTTGACAGGAAAAAGGTTCCCCACCCCTGATCTAAATCATGATACTGGTTCGTCAACGGAGCCAGTGAACATCTCCGCACAGGAGTGTGAAGCCGAGATTTCAGCTCCTGCTGAATGTCCCGGGTACCAGAGTGAAGATGACTCTACCATAGAACATTCCAGCAAATCTTCGGACTTGGCTGGAATCAAAATGGGGACTGTGCAGACTGATATATGTGACCCAGGCGGAGCTGTTTCTGATTTGTCAGAATCAGAGGATGAAGTTGAGATGACTGAGTTGTCTCAATCTTCATCGTATCAGACATCCATAGCCCCTCAACTTATTATTTCTTTTCTGAATGACACCTACCGACAGCGAAATGTGATTGTAAAAGATCATTTTCCTGATTTAATTTTATTCATCCAGGCTGCAAAGGACATAATTAGGAGGCCGGATGAATTTCATTCAACAAGGTCGCTGTTTCATCGGCTTAGAAAGGCTGTTACAAAAGCAGGGACGCGAGATTTCCCAACAACCACTCACGCCTTTTGATAATCCATGAAAAAAAATCACCTTTGGAACCTTAAATATGAACGGCGGAGGTGCAAACCAAAACCGCCAGGTTCAGGTGAAAAGTTTATTTGAGCGCAAGAAAATTGATGTACTCTTACTCCAGGAAACCCATATAATTCAAAATGTGGAGTACGACTGTTGTCGCCTCTTTAAAGGACAATGTTTTTTTAGTAACATGTCTTCTTCTTCTGCTGGTGTAGCCTTTTTACTCAGACCAGGCCTAGTAGCTGAGTCATGCCTCTTCCAGGAGGTGATTAAAGGCCGGTTTTATTTCATTGGAACTGGTCATTAATAATTTTCGGTTTACACTATTCAACGTTTATGCACCAAGTGAGAGTGTGGAATGAAGAGCTTTCTTTTCATCTTTAATTCGACACATGCAGTCGATAGATCTCAATAATTGTATTTGCATGGGGAGTGACTTTAATTGCACCTTTAAACCCAGTATAAACCGAAATACAGCAGAACCTCATCCCGAAGGTAGTACTGATTTGTTAAACTATTTTTCGGCAGTGGGTGTGCTAGATGCATGGAGACTGCATTACCCCAACAAATCTGAGTATACGTACTTGGGGACGATGTGCCAATGGGAGAATGACCTTCGCTAGACCTGACCGTTGGTACATAAACTCACAGTTCAAGAATGCGGTTATCTCTCCAAATCATTTTCCATCTTTGTTTTCTGATCATCATTTAGTTACCATGGGCCTCTTTTTCCCTCAACCCTTACGCAAAAGTGCATACTGGAAATTCAATACCAGTCTTCTCAAAGATGCTTTGTTTAAAGACGCCTTCCGTGCTTTTTGGGTCATCCAACTTTCAAAAAAGCCCTCTTTCTCTTCTTTCGCATTATGGTGGGATAACACCAAAAGCTCAGATTAGAGTGTTTTGTCAGCAGTTTGTTTCAAATGAAACTGACGTAAAAAATATAACAATGGCTTGTTTAGAAGCTGATATTATACGGTTAGAGTGTAAACTGGCTAAAGATAATAACAGAAGAGACCACAGGTTATTGGTTGAAAAGAAGGCTCAACTGAGAGAGCTGATTCAGGAGAAAGCAGCAGGCCTGTTAATCAGATTAAGAATAAACAATTTAAAGGTATCAGACACCCCTAGTAAATCTTTCTTCCAAATGGATTTTGTCAATAAGTCACCAAAAACCCTTTTCTCTGTGCAAGACTTTAGGGGAAACATGGTTGCCAACCCTGGAGATGTAAGGTTGTGCATTAGAGAGTTTTTTTCAAAAGTTTATGCAAAACAAAATGTTTGTGAGCAAACCATGGAATTTTTAACTTCTCACCTTTCATCCCTAACTGAGCCTCAGTGCCTGGGCCTGGATTCAACAATTACTTTGCCTGAGCTAATGCAGGCCCTAAGTGAAATGGACTCTGGGAAAGCTCCTGGGATTGACGGCCTACAGGCAGAATTTTTCTTGGCTTTTTGGGACCTTTTGGGCCCTGAATTTATTGAATGTCCTGGAATCATCCTTGGTGCTTGGAGAACTCCCACTAAGCTTCAGAAGAGCAGTGGTGTCGCTGATTCCAAAGACTGGGGATCTACGACAGATAAAGAATTGGCGGCCGGTCTCGTTATTATGTAAGAACTACAAAATATTGTCAAAAGTGTTGGCCAGTCGGTTGAAGACGGTAATCGGTGATCTAGTCCACCATGATCAGAATTACTGCACCCCAAACAGATCTATTTATGATAATATTTTTTTGATCAGAGATTTAATGGAATGTGATTGCTTGGAAAAAGATTTTGGGATAATATTCCTCGATTTGGAAAGGGCTTTTGATAGTCCGATGATAGTCCGATCCACAAACATGTTTGTGGATCATGTTTTTTTGTATCGTGTGCTAGAAGCATGTGGCTTTGGTGTCAATTTTAGGGCCTACGTGACTTTGTTGTACAACAATATATTTAGTTTTTTTTTAATAAATAACGAACTCAGCTCTCCGGTACAGGTTCAAAGAGGGGTGAGACAAGGATGCCCGGTTTCTGGGTTATTATTTTCCTTGGTAATGGAATCACTCCTAATTTTATTTAGGAAAAATATTTCAGGAGTGACTGTATCCCTTGGGAGTCCTTCAGTAGTGGTATCGGCTTATGCAGATGATGTCTGTGTGGTTGTTAAGAAGGAGAGTGATATCCCAGCACTTGTTGAATGTTTAAATCTTTTTTGCCTCACTTTTTCTTTCAAGTGTAACTGGGACAAGAGTAAGGCCTTATGGATTCCCTGTCTCAAGAACATTCCACCTGGAAGAGTGCTGGTACCACTTGTGCATCTACCAACAAAGTTAAAATGGGTGGAAGGAGGATTCAAATACCTTGGGGTTTTCCTGGGATCTCCACATTACGTCCTAAAAAATTGGGACGGGATTGTTGAGCATGTCAAAAAAAGACTGGGACTGTGGAAACGAGCTCTGCCCCACCTTTCCTACAGAGGCAGGGTTCTAGTGGTTAATAATTTGGTGGCTTCTTCCCTGTGGCATAGGTTTATCTGCCTTCAGCCGCCGGAGGCACTACTAAAGGCAGTGCAGAGGCTACTGTTGGATTTTTTTTGGAGTGGTCACCATTGGTTACTACCAAATGTCATATGTAGCCCCTTGTCTGAAGGTGGCCAGGGACTGATCGACATAAAAAGTCGTATCATGGCTTTTCGGCTGTGCACCATAAAGCAGTTGCTGTACAAGGAAAGACTGCCAAGCCGACTTCTGGCCTATCACGTGCTGCGAAAAGCAAGCGGGCTCGGATACGGCCTTGAACTTTTCTTAGTCCAACTCCAACATGTCGACACATCTCATCTACCATCATTCATCTACCAGCCTTCTGAATGCCTGGCAAAGCCGTTCGACTAGTCGCCAGCAAGAAACCTATGCTACAAACATGTTTGTGGAAGAACCCCTTTTTTACAACCCGCTTTTTCCTGCAATTCCAAGAAGCCGAGACTTTTATCAACACTTTATTACAGCAGGCATAATCAAAGTGTTGGACCTCCGCCATGATTCTGGTTGGGGGTGGAAGTCGGTGCAAGAGATAGCTGATATGACTGGAATATGGTCAAACAGAATAATCGGAAGAGTCCTAAAGGAAATAGTAAAGAAAAGCTTCCAACTTAGACTAAGATGGACCCAGGAAGTTTTGGTGACATCCATTGATTGTACCAATAAACCAGGAAATTGCCAGTCTAGTCACGGAGACTTGCCCCTAATTAGTGAGGGACAAAACATTTTTCAGAAATGCAGTAGTAAAGACCTGTATCGTTTATGTACTTCAGTTCTGCTTGGGAACTCACCGTTAAATGGAGTGGCCAGGTGGAAAGGGCTAATGCCGGAAGGACTCCCATCTGAGCCTGCATGGGAATCAATATACAGTAAGCTGGTAAGCAAAAGGACAGGTGATCTCCAGTGGCGAATGATACACTGGATCATTCCGTCTAATAAATTAGTGAGTCATTTCACGCCCACATCTACGTGTTTCCCGTTCTGTGTTTACACAGAGGATGTGTTCCATGCATACGTTGATTGTGCAAGGCTTGTGCCTTTATTTCAATGGCTGAATTACATGGCTGGAAAAATGAAGATCACTTTTTCTCTGCGATCATTTATTTTTGGTTTCAATGATATGAAAGAACATGTACATATGTTGTTTTTGTTTTTAGTGGCCACGGCGAAAATGGCAATTTATTTATCGAGGAAGGAAAAACTGAAAGGAAAGCCGATTGGGCAATGTGATGTCTTGTTCTTTTCTAATGCCTTGATGTCTGCAAGACTCGAACTTGAATTTTGTGTTTCTGAAAGAAAGAAATGTATTGATGAGTTTATGAACATTTGGTGTTTTGATGGGATCTGCATGGTGCAGGAGAATAAATTGATGATATATTTGTAGGTTTGTTTGGATTGAATCAGTGTATGGTCGGTTTTTCTGTTGTTGTTTTTCTTTTCTAGTTCATTGTACTGTTGTGAATTCCTTTCCTTTCCTGTCATTATCTTTTTTTTCTTTTCTGTGTTTTTGATTATTGTGCCTGTATTGAATAGTATCTTCACCGACTGGCTTGTATTTTTATATTTTTGTAATAAAAAGTCTAAAAAGTCAAAAAGTCTCTCTCTCTCTTCTTTCTTATCTCTTATCTCTTCTCCCTTCTCTCTCTCTCTCTCTCTCTCTCTCTCTCTCTCTCTCTCTCTCTCTCTCTCTCTCTCTCTCTCTCTCTCTCTCTCTCTCTCGATGGTTGTCTGCCAGCGCTGTTTCTGGAAAAATTGGCTTGCGTTCAATTAGAATAGTGAGCAGGGTCATAAAGATTGTATCCCAGACTTTTTTAGATTTAAACATTGGGTGGAATGGGGTAAATGAAGAAGTAGACTTTCGTTTAACCTTCCCTGAACTCTCAGTCACTGCCCAGGAACAACATGGTGTGTTTTCCTCTCACAGCGAAGAATCCAGTGTGTTCCACATCATGGGAAAAAGGGCAATGTATAGAATTTGTCTAGAGGTGTGCTTACCGGGCTGTGCAGCACCCTTAAGGAACAAGTGGAAAGAGTCTTTACCTGCAGGAGCATTTCTCACTCCAAATTGGGATGAAATGTACAGGAGTCCTACTGTTGGACGTACAGGAGACCTAAATTGGAGACTGGTCCATCACGCCCTGGCCACACAGGTGTTAGTTCAGAAGTTTAACCCTGCTGTGTCTAATTTATGTCCTTTTTGTGGTAATGTTGAACATTTGTATCATGCGTTTATTGAGTGCAAGAGATTGTCATCTCTGTTTCTGTATCTGAGCCGAATCTTTTGTAAATTCAAAATAGTTTTTTCTGTTACAATCTTTGTTTATGGACTTGCATGTAATACTAGGAAAAACTCTGTGATTTTTCTTTTGAATTTTTTGCTAGGAATTGCTAAGCTTGCAATTTATAAAACCAGAAAAGCCAGATTAGGTAGTGGAAAAAATGAAAATGCACTTTTTTGTTTCATCGGGATGGTGTCAGCACGTATAAAGCTCGAACATGCTTATCATGTAAACATGGGGAACCTTCTTGTGTTTGAAGAGTTATGGGGCATGGGGGGTGTTTTGTGCAAATGCATTGGGAATGAGGTTGTGATTTGTATGTGAAGTGGAGTTGGAATACTTTGGTTTTATACTTTTATAATAAAAGGACAAAAAGTCTCTCTCTCTCTCTCTCTCTCTCTCTCTCTCTCTCTCTCTCTCCTCTCTCTCTCGCTCTCACTCACTCTCTGTGTGTTGTCGCATAGTATCCTCGTGTCACATAGTCACAACATCCAAGGACAAACATAGAAAGTTAAGGGTTCCATTTGCCAGTTTCACATGAAATATGCTGAAATATTGATGCTAATGCTGTAGTTAAATATTAATGCGCTCCCTTTTCCTTTGGATTGCTTGTGACGAGATGTTTGTCCTCTTTTGCTGGCACTGCAAATTGAGCGGTCAAATAAGCGGGCATTGGATTTGTAACCTTCTCCTTCAATTTGGAACGACGCTGACAGTATGTCGGTCATTTGGTGAGGTTGTCATTTCTAATCTCGCACCTCTATCGCTTTGCACAGAGTTCAAAAGGAAAAATGGATGAATGTGCGTGTTGGGGACATAATCAAGATGGAGGACAACCAATTTGTCGCGGTAATCTTTTCCTTTTCCCTGGTCTGGTGGCGTGCCCTACTCGTGCGAGGTCGTACCTTGTCCTGTCACTTCTTCACACAAGGCAGCCCAGTGGGCATTAAAAGCTCCCTGCATTTGTTTCCCACAGGCAGACTTGCTACTGCTCTCTAGTAGTGAGCCACATGGTTTGTGCTACATTGAAACGGCAGAGCTCGATGGGTACGTAGTTCTATGTTTGCAAATTATCCATTCCTGATGAGTCGCCTCGCATCACTCCTACCCACTTTATACCAGTCCCCACAATGCTGTTTGAGCCTTAAAATTCTGACACTTGCGATGTTTTACCTACAGCGAGACAAATCTGAAGGCTCGGCAGGCTCTTCCCATCACCTCTGAACTCGGGGACAACATTTGTCTGCTTGCACAATTTAACGGTAAAACGCATTTGTTTGCCATCATTAAGAGCGGTGTGTTCAGTGTCTGAGCATGGCTGGACTCGTCATAGCGGCGCCAGATCATCAAAATGTGTTATTGATATGTTAACCTCTGTCTTCTCACAAGATATTTTTTATTTGGAAGTTTCATGAAGTTGACTCGATTCCCTCTTTATTTATTTATTTAGCTTGAAAAAAAAAGAATTGGCAATTTTGTTTTTCCCTCCACTGTGAGGGACATGATGTCTGAAACGTTTCTTGGCTCGGCCTATTTCAGCCAAGCATGAATTTTTAAAACTTTCTCATTCACTTTGTCCCAATACAGCGACTAAGAGCTTTTATAATGCAGTGCCCTTCAAATGACGACGTTTTCATTTCACGGACACTTGCTTCATGTCTGCTTTATTTATTTATTTTATTTTTAAACAACCATGTTTGCATTTTATCAGCATTTTCTTATTTTTATCACTTTTGTTCATCGTTTGTTTCCCTTAAATACCCAAGTTTAACTGTTATAGTGATTGATGGTCACCATTACAAGTAAAAACTTGTACAATCCATTCATTCATTCATTCCAATTATAATGTTTCAAATTGAGAATAATTTGATTGGCCTTCCTATATAATGTGAAGGATGCAAGTTTATATCAATTCGTACAGAAAGTCATGTTACAGAATAGAAACGTAACGTAAAACTAAGGTATCACTTCTGCCCCTCTCCCCATTGTCACCTTTCTTTTGTCCTATATAAACATTGTCAAATCTAGTTTTATGAATCATGTGACCGAACCACATCAGTTTGTTGTACATGCAGCAAACTCAACGTCAAGCACTTAAATATGAATAGGAGCAATCTATTTATTACATATGCACAATGGCAGAGTTTTGTGCCGCCTCCCCCAATGTCATATGCCACCTACAAGTCCTCCCTCCATTCACGTTTTTACTTTGCTAGGCAGCAGGTGACAAATTCCGTATCCCTAGGGCACAAAATGATGGTCACGGGTGGATAATGCCGCTACCTTTACTCGTGGGTTGACTCGATGAGTTACAGGAGCCACATTGTTGTCATCGACTTTGGTTTATTTATTGGACATCTTTGTTGTATCTTCGGTGGGAACGCATGTGGTATGCTATACGTGGTCACGTGGTATACAATCTAGCAAACTAGAGGGTACCTTTTGGTTGGCCATCGAAAAATGGTGGTTTGGGAGAGGTTGCGTCACTCGAGCCCGATTCAGAATCCACCCGAACTGTCAGAAATCAACAATTATTTTGAAATTTTTACCTTTCTCTTGAAATGTTTGGACTGTATCCCAACAGTAGTTTGTGACGTGTAACACAAGGTTTTTATTTCTCTCAAAGTTTATCGTCAAACAGGATTTATTTAATTATTCATTTGACGTCTCGTGAGTGTAATTGCTCTCCCCTCTAACGTAAAGGCCTTCAGTGAGCTGTGTAATGTACATACCTGAGTGCAAATAATTTTTCAAAGAATCAAATAATATCTGACTATCTCTACAAGGAAGCATCTTTTACGCAATGTCACCTCCATGAGGGTCTCCCCACCCCTTGCTTCTCCGCAATGTCACCGCAATGTCACCTCCATGAGGGTCTCCCCACCCCTTGCATTGTGTCCGTGAAACGATGGTTTTGGTCTTATTGTTTGGTCATAACAGCAGCATGGAATTTGTGCTTGTTGTTGTAGCTGCATTATCAAAACTTGGTGGGCAGGTTGGGTTTGTGACGAGGCCAAATTGATTCGATTTTGGTGAAGATCCGATTCCGGATCTGGATACGAGTATTATTTAATTTTATGAGTGATTCTTCACCATTGAGAGACGGAGCCAAAAATGATGGCATGATATTTTCTCTTGTATATGGCATGATATTTCAAAAAGTTATGGATGGTTTATGAGAAAATTTAGTGGATGGGTTGGTTAGGTGACACCAACCCGATTAGATCCAGATCCGGCCTATCAATGGGATACAAAACGTAAAGACTTCACCTGATGGTGGTATGTGCTGTACCGAGTGTTATTGTCGTTAGCGGATGCAACTGCTCCCTTGATGAAGACTGAATGATTCTGTTCTCATCAGAGTGCTGCATGCTCAAAAGCCAAAACATTCTTCTTGAAAACAAAGAC
Organism: Myxine glutinosa; assembly: GCF_964187855.1. Lineage (NCBI taxonomy): Eukaryota > Metazoa > Chordata > Myxini > Myxiniformes > Myxinidae > Myxine > Myxine glutinosa. The sequence continues at coordinate 5,923,272 of NC_136262.1, read as the reverse complement.
TTCTTGAAAGTCTGAAGTTAATCATTTGCATTGGGAAAGAGTTCAACTCGATGGTTGTTGCTTCTTCCAGGCGAGGTCGTGTGTGAACCACCCAACAACAAGCTCGATCGTTTTGCTGGCTCGCTGCACTGGAATGGGGACAGCCTCCCCCTCGACAACGAGAGCATGCTCCTCCGAGGATGTGTTTTGCGTAACACCGATTGGTGCTTTGGCCTCGTTCTGTTTGCAGGTGGGGTTGTTAATCGTGCTTTTGTTTGCTTTGATGAAACAAAATGAACTTTCTTGTGCTCCTGCAATAGTTTACAATGCGTACATGTGCTATTAAACATACATGTTAAAACTGTTGGAATTTGACTGGGAGCAGGATGGCCAACTTGATGAGAGAATGTGGCTTGGCTTGACGAACACGCTTCTCAAACTCCATTTTAGAGGAGCTTTTCCATCTGTACTGCACGGTGTTTCAAATTCCCACAATATACACAAAGTGCGGGGTAGTGAAAACCACCACCACATTGCTAAGACTTCTATCAGCTCAAACTAGACATCCACTCTGATTTTTATTGCAGATGTTGTTTCCTAATTTCCATTTTCATCAAAACCTCAAATGTAATATAGCGTTTGTTACCTCCAAGTCTGTTTTTCTTTTTTGTTGTTGCTTTAACTGACGTTGTTGGACTCAAAGAGCCACTGGGAAACATGTTCATGGAAAGCAGCCAAATCAAAATGGGCCTTTTAAACGCGAAGGCCACACCGAATTGCACTCTCTAAACCCTTGCTGGCGCTATCCAGCAAGACCTATTGTCGTTGATTGATTAAACCACAACCTTCTCCTTGGCTGGAAAGCTACAACCTGCTGCTGATACGTCTATCGTTGGAGTGTGCTGCGAGAAAGAACAGATTAATACGCCAGCATCGAGCTGCCATTGTCATGCTGATGAACAATTCTATACTCATTTGTCAATGATAGTGTTTGTAGCTGTGCCAGGATTCAAATCCATGCTCGACAGCTCAGAGGTGTGTGTACACACCTTTAGTCCAGGCAATATTGGCAGCACGGAATGGCGTTCTCTTGGAGCATGGATATATATATATATGATGGGAGACGATGCAGTACACACGGGCGAAGTCGGACGACGAGGCACAGGAGTTTTCCAGGTGTTAAAAGTATCTGCCATAACCCAATTGACTGTTCCATTAGCCTCGTGTCGTTTGATACACATTACCTATCCTTGGAGTTTCATCAGCCTCTGAATTTCTTATCCATTCCTGTTTCTTGAATCTTTGCCCCCATTATTCTTTAAATTTTAGTGATTCAACTATTGAGGAAGTTGAGCCATTTTCCTCTCAATGCTCTCACATTAACTCATTAATATCAACTATCTTTAGTTTATTTGCACTTGAATATTGCTATCTTTTCACAATTGGCAATCTTTAGTTTGACTAATTCATTGACATCATAAACTATCTTCTGCACTAATGAGGGTACCAGGCCTTACAGGCTGGTACTCTATTGATTTTGTGATGTTTATTCTTGTTCTTGTTCTATGTTGTACTTCTGCCGCCGTTTTGCGGGTTTATTCCCTTTATTTAAAACTTGGCTAAAGATGGTGGAAGAAGAAATGCGGGCAAGGGGGTTAACAAGGGGAGATGCAGAAAATAGGGCAAGATGGAGAAGATTGTCATGGGGACCGCAAGGCTAACCCCCGCTCTAGCAGGGAAAATGGCCTTAAAATGCCTGTTGTTGTTGTTGTTGTTGTTGTATTCCCTTTAAAATACATTCTCTCTGCAAACGCTTGAGTGATTGACACATTTTCATCGTCATCAGTCAAGTGGTGTGGCAGCCATGTTTGGAAAGAGGTTAAAATGTTGGACCTCTATATCTCCGAAACCGATCCGTGGACAAAAATGAAACGACATATTGTCAAGTACTCCACATGGTGAATAAGTGTTGGTAATGATGACATCGGCGTTGCCTTCAATATGACATCATAATTGGATATGTAGAACGCTCTATCCAATCAGTATGAAAATGATTGAGGGTGATGTAGGGATAAATTGGTCAACCTAATTAAATTGATGATGTCATCGGTCACATGGTGTGGCTGATGAATTGGATTGAACGGAAATATTAAACAATTATTTCTATGAAACCACTTAAGCTATTGGTGTGAAACATTAAAATAGCATCCAATACCATGGTTGCATACAGTGTGAAAACTTTGAGGTCATAAATCACGTGATTTGGGAGCCATATTGGAGAGAAAAACAAACCTTATCTGATCAACACGAAACTTCACAAACGTGATTCCTTACCCAAGAAGAGTCAGTGTAAATTGATGACGTTGTCAGTCATGTGATTTGGCAGCCATATGGTACTGACAAACAACAACAACACAACATGCATTTTAAGGCCATTTTCCCTGCTAGAGCAGGGGTTAGCCTTGCGGTCCCCATGACAATCTTCTCCATTTTGCCCTATTTTCTGCATCTCTCCTTGTTAACCCCCTTGCCCACATTTCTTCTTCCACCATCTTTAGCCAAGTCTTTCTCGGTCTTCCCCGTCCTCTACTTCCTTCTACATTCATTTCCATTACTCTTCTCAACCAGTGACTTTCATCCTTCCTCAACACATGACCAAACCATCTCAACCTGTTCCTCTTCACAGCATCAATCACAGGCTCTATTCCCATCATCTTTCGCAATTCATCATTTGTCTTCCTCTCTCTCAACGATACTCCGCACATCCACCGAACCATTCGCATTTCCACCCTTTCCAGCCTTCGTTGCTGCTCTACGTTCATTACCCATGTCTTTCTCCCATAAATCATAACACTTCTCACACATGCAGCATACACCTTTCCCTTCAGCTTCAACGACACTCCCCTCCTCATCAGCACGCCACTCAGTTCCCAAAACTTCTTCCATGCACATCTCACTCCAGCAACCGTTGCCGAGTCTGATCCACCTTCTCCATTCAGCATGTCTCCGAGGTAGCAAAATGTTTTCACACCTTCCAGCTTCACGCCGTCTCCAAGATCCAACTCAACATTTCCTCCATCTGCAGCTCCCTCTGTGCACACCTTACATTTGAATGTAGCTGCCACACTGGTTAATGACCCTCTCAGACCACTACATTTTTGATGAACCCACGCAGCGCACATTGTACATTGAATGGAGTTCACTCCGACACCCTTCCTGCACACAGCACATGGCCACTTCCCAGTTCTTTGCACCTCACCACATGCTTTACCACTTGCCATCACCTGCGTCTTTCCGATATTCACCTTCAGACCTTTTGTCTCCATACATTCCTTCCACTTGTTCATCTTTTCCTTCAGTCCATCCATACTTTTCGCAATCAACACCAGATCATCTGCATACACCAACACCTTACATATGGTACTGACAAAAACCTTCAAAAATCTTCTCCGGAATGACTTACTAGCTCGATGTGAAACTTGATGTACTTGAACTATTAGCCTTGGGGAATATAGGGTGAAGTGTAAACTTCATAGGTCAGATGGTCTGGCAGCCATATGTTTTGAAGAATAAACCTTTAAATTTCATCTTCTCCAGAACGGCGAGACAGATGGAGGTGAAACTTTGCAGATATGATCCACAAGCCTTGGGAGGCGCTAGCAGACGCAGGGACCAGCAGACGCAGGGGCCAGCAGACGCAGGTGACGACAGGCCCACAGATACAGGCGACGGGAGGGGCTCGCAGACACAGGCGATAAAAGGGACCCGCAGACGCAGGTGACGAGAGACCTGATTATGCAGGCGAAGAGAGGCCCACAGGTCCTTTGGAAAAGAGTTTCGCCATGAAGTCGACTTATTGCTGTGTAATGGCTGGTTTCTTATCCAGAAGCTTGCAAAGAGACTTTAAGTAGTTTATTGCAAAGAGTCGATTTTCTGGAAGCTTTACATCATCTCTGAAGAGTAACGGAGCCACCCTGTCACCGTTGTCATTCTTGATGAATCCGTCCTCCCTGATCGCCAGAAAACGGTGGTCTTCTATGGAGCGACCTAGCTTGTAATCATTCCTTGTCCTGTCCGCTGATAAACGTCACTGCCGACCCCTTCGTCATTAGCTCTGTGATTGAAGGATCACCCGAAGAGCTGTCCTTAAGGGACGTGGCGATCTGGTAGGATGACGTCCTTGACCGTGACAAGATTAGAGCATGGTGAGCAGACTGATGTCCTTCCATTGTCGAGAAAGTCTGGATAGCAATGTTTTTACTCTTGATACTCTGCAACGCGCAAGATGATGCGTGATCCTGTGAATAGGGCAGAAGTGTTGCAGATCTTCCATTTGACGAATTTGCAGAGTTACAGAAGACGATGCAACTGCAGCAGTTGTTTGACAATCTGTGGCAGCAATTCACCCGTGACATTTGTCTTGCTTACTCTGACCGTTGGATGAGTGTCATTACTGAAGGCAAGCATGGTATTCTTCATGGTGAATTCGGCTCTCACCTTAGTAGCTGAATACCGTAATTTGTCATCATATTCTGAGGAAATCATCAGACTGTGGTCATTTTGAATTTTTACATTGTGCCGAACGAAGGATGCAAGCATCGAAAATGCTGGAAAGGTGACATTGTGAGTTTCTTTATACTTGAAGGCCTCCACCCTCCAAAGATCCCCGAGGTCAGGTGGAAGCTTCGCTATGATTGGTTTGAGGAACAGAGATATATCCAAAGCTGCAAGTCCGGGAAGTGAGCCATCGCTTTAGGCAGCCTCGATTTCCTCGATGGTGTCGCTAAACCTCTGCAGAGTTCTGCGGTCCTGAGGAGAGACTCGAGGCAAATGTTCCAGCTTGTTTAGCAATGACTGTGTAAGTGCTTCGTCGCTGCCGAATCGTTCTTGAAGGCGATTAAAGACCTGCTCCAATCCGACATCAAGGTTAGAAATGCAGACTCGATTGAGATGCTCTACTCGTGCTTTGGATTGTGAACCATTAGCCGTATGCTAAACAATGAGGTGAAGCAGTTCATCGGATGAAAGCGGCACTCCTTTGATAATGTTCTGGGAGGCTGCACGCCCTGTCCTGAATTTCTCAGGCTGATCATCAAACATAGAAATCTTATTTAAAACGAAGTCTCAATGAGACAGTTCACAAAGTCCTACACGGCAGGCATCACAGTTGGCATGATTGATGGCTTGATGTCTCAACCCAACAGTGAATGGCGAGACACTGGTAATGTTGTTGCCGGATGTATGGCATCTGTCCTCAAATTGTATGCGGGTACAACATGGGTGTACATGTGATTTGGTGAGAAATAACCCGGTTTGTTGTAATCCCAATGGACGCCCACGTAGAATCAATATCAGCTTGGCAGCAAGAAGAGCGTGAAATAAAGTAGGTTTTTTACTACACTGGAACAGCCCTCGTGTCCAGATTATTTGAAGAAGGGATGCTCCAGGCAGCTTTCCAACATTGAAAGGTTCAAATTACTTCTCACTTTATTTTAAAACACTTCAGTGCGACAGTAATAAACCATGCTTTTGTCACATAAATCCACACACTTTCGCTGCCCAATGGGAAGTCAAGTTGTCGCCCACCGCCCCAGCGGAGATGACACAACCCATGAGTGGGGCATGAATATGCATGAGGCAAAGCATGGGTGAAGCATAAATATGCATTTACATTCAAACTTAGTTACAGCACAGTGAGTGTTAACTTTAAGATTGTATAGACTACAGAGTAAGTTTGTGGTGTAAAACCTCCTGTTTTTGAGTGAAGTTGGGTGAGGACTTGGGCACAAAGTGCAAAGGTGAGGACGGACTGTTTGACCGGTGCACGGCAAGCCATGGTGGTGATATTGGCTGCCCTTGGCGAGGGGGTGTAAGACCTGCTTAATAATTTATTGGGAAGCAACAGCCTGAAAGATGGCACGCCGACAGATACGGGCGGCTAATGATAAGCATCCGCTGTGCATGAAGGTGGTCCTAAAGTTTGAGGGCTATAGCTGTGCTCAGCGCAGCATTTGGAATTGTACCTTTGAAGAGGCAGAATAGCACCTCTTTGCTTGGCTGCCTCTCTTCATCACTATACCTCTTTGCTTCATCGTCGTGCAGAGCAGAAAATGAGGCCACTGCCTCACAATCCCTCGCATCCACCTCGACAACCATCGCCATCCACCAGCCCTGTGCAACATAATCCTGCATGGGCCATACCAGGCCCCAAACCATCGTGTGCCTTACTCAAACCCTTGCTCATGCCCCTTTGTTGAGCGAGTCGTGGTATTCATATTTGGTGCCACAGTGGGTTTTTTTATTTTCATTGTACACAAGTGCATGTGCCTCCCTGGTTGTTTGTCCTTTGAACGCCCGACCTGTCCTGTTTATTTATTATGGCGTCTAGTCTACTTTTATCCCCGTATTATTAAAAAAAAAATAAACCCCATTTTAAATACAAGAGATGTTTTCCCACCTTTTGCCTCCTTTGCATTGCATCATCAAGTTCGGCTTTGTTTGGTGTGGTCCTTGGGGAATCATAGTGTAAGATTGAACGCTGTGTAGTATAAAAACCATCCTTCATAGGGATATTATAACCTTGACTCACAGGGGTTTATGTTAACCGTCCCCACGTGGCAGTATCATTGCTACTGATTTCAGAAACCTTAATAAATAAAAAAATTTGAAGACTCGGGGCTTGCGTGCTTTGAGGGCTCAGGCTTGTGTGCTTTTCGGGCTTCACCTTGCGTGCTTTGAGGGCTCAGGCTTGCGTGCTTTGAGGCCTCTGGCTTGCGTGCTTTGAGGGCTCAGGCTTGTGTGCTTTGCGGGCTTCACCTTGCGTGCTTTGAGGGCTCAGGCTTGCGTGCTTTGAGGCCTCTGGCTTGCGCGCTTTGATGGCTCTGGCTTGGGCACTTTGATGGCTCGGGCTTGTACGCTTTGAGGGCTCTGGCTTGCGCGCTTTCAGGACTCGAGCTTGTGTGCTTTGAGGGCTCTGGCTTGCGCGCTTTCAGGGCTCGAGCTTGTGTGCTTTGCGGGCTTCACCTTGCGTGCTTTGAGGGCTCAGGCTTGCGTGCTTTGAGGCCTCTGGCTTGCGCGCTTTGATGGCTCTGGCTTGGGCACTTTGATGGCTCGGGCTTGTACGCTTTGAGGGCTCTGGCTTGCGCGCTTTCAGGACTCGAGCTTGTGTGCTTTGAGGGCTCTGGCTTGCGCGCTTTCAGGGCTCGAGCTTGTGTGCTTTGAGGGCTAGGGCTTGCGTGTTTGGAGAGCTCAGGCTTGCGCACTTTGAGGGCTCGGGCTTGTATGCTTTGAGGGCTCTGGCTTGCGCACTTTCAGGGCTCTGGCTTGGACACTTTGATGGCTCGGGCTTGTATGCTTTGAGGGCTCTGGCTTGGGCACTTTGAGGGCTCTGGCTTGGACACTTTGAGGGCTCGAGCTTGCGTGCTTTGAGGACTCAGGCTTGGGCACTTTGTGGGCTCTGGCTTGGACACTTTGATGGCTCGGGCTTGTATGCTTTGAGGGCTCGGGCTTGTACGCTTTGAGGGCTCTGGCTTGAGCGCTTTCAGGGCTCGAGCTTGCGTGCTTTGAGGACTCAGGCTTGGGCACTTTGATGGCTTGGACACTTTGATGGCTCGGGCTTGTATGCTTTGAGGGCTCTGGCTTGCGCGCTTTCAGGGCTCGGGCTTGTGTGCTTTGAGGGCTAGGGCTTGCGTGTTTGGGGAGCTCAGGCTTGCGCACTTTGAGGGCTCAGGCTTGCGCACTTTGAGGGCTCGGGCTTGCATGCTTTGAGGGCTCGGGCTTGCGCGCTTTGAGGGCTCAGGCTTGGGCATTTTGAGGGCTCGGGCTTGCACGGTTTGAGGGCTCGGGCTTGCGCGCTTTTAGGGCTCAGGCTTGCGTGCTTTGCGGGCTTCAGCTTGCGTGCTTTGAGGGCTCAGGCTTGCGCACTTTGAGGGCTTGAGCTTGCATGATTTGAGGGCTCGGGCTTGCATGCTTTGAGGGCTCGGGCTTGCATGCTTTGAGGGCTCGGGCTTGCGCGCTTTGAGGGCTCAGGCTTGCGCGCTTTGTGGGCTCGGGCTTGCACGTTTTGAGGGCTCATGCTCGGGCACTTTGAGGTCTCGGGGTTGTGCACTTTGAGGACTCAGGATTGTGTGGTTTGAGGGCTCGGGCTTGCACGCTTTGAGGGCTCGGGCTTGCGCCCTTTGAGGGCTCAGGCTTGCGCGCTTTGTGGGCTCGGGCTTGCATGCTTTGAGGGCTCATGCTCGGCACTTTGAGGTCTCGGGGTTGCGCACTTTGAGGACTCAGGCTTGTGTGGTTTGAGGGCTCAGGCTTGCGCGCTCTGAGGGCTCAGGCTTGTGTGGTTTGAGGGCTCAGGCTTGCGCGCTCTGAGGGCTCAGGCTTGTGAACTTTGCCCATATTTTCACATTGAATTTTTATTGTGTTGAGCAATATTAGTGAAATTCTCCAATTGTATTAATCTTTGTTGTGTTGAACATTATTTGATACACTGTGAATGCAAAACATACAAACCAGATTATTATTTTTTTGCATTAATTTTATTTACCGTGGCAAACACTTATCGTATTCAAATGTGAGTTAATATCACTGTAAACAAGCACAAACAAGGATCAAGTACAACTTCTGGAAGTGATTTATCAATGCTATGATATGGCCATATGATGTTCTTGCTGATTATTTGCATCCTTTAATGTTTTTTCTGTGCTTGTGTTGTGCAAAGAACCCTTAAACATTTGATATTATAATTATTCAGGATCTGCATGAATCGTGACCTTTTGATGTGTCGTTTAGGTCCTGATACCAAGCTTATGCAAAATAGTGGCAGGACGAAGTTCAAGAGAACAAGCATTGACCGACTCATGAATACTCTGGTGCTCTGGGTAAGAATGGTCCGCATTGATCAAAGATCAATAAAACAACCTGAAAATGTGTTGTTAATTATCAGGTATTAGGTAAACCTTTTTGGTTTCACCAAATATCTGCGTTGCATCTTGTCAACTTGCTTTTTCTCTTATGTTAGCCTGTAGTGTGTGTGTGTGTGTGTGTGTGTGTGTGTGTGTGTGTGTGTGTGTGTGTGTGTGTGTGTGTGTGTGTGTGTGTGTGTACGTATAAGCCTGTCTGTAAATACAAGTTTGTCTGTGCTCGTTTCCTAATGTACGCAAGATGAAAGTTTAAACTTTGGTGTTCGAATTTAATGATGATCCAATATATATATATATATATATATATATATATATATATATATATATATATATATATACACAAAGAATTAAGTTAAGCACCCCTACACAACGAATTAAGGTAAGCACCCCCTAATATATATTCTTTGTGTATATGTATACATTGGCATATATTCTAAGGTATGTGAGATCAAATAATGATTGGTATGACATTAGCAATTATCCATTGATGAAATTGAGTGATCAAAGTGAAAAAAAGTGATTGGTTGAGTCAGTGATCCGATCACGTGGGTCCTACACACGTTATTGACGCAAAGATCGCTAGAGGTCTTCTCAGAACAATGACTGTACGTTAGAAAACATAAACGTCATCCACACTGTCCGTGATGGACCTATAGCTCCATACTTAAATTGAGGTGAAAATATGCCTAAAATTCCCAAAAAATTTCACCTTAAATTATTCAGAATAAAATATTGAAAACGGCATGATTGTTATGTTTTTATGTGACCATAATATCACTTCTCCAGAAAATATAGCAATATCATGGGTATATTACACTGTTTTGACGACAACAAACTTGTAATGTGCGAGGTTGTAAAAAAACGGGGGGGGTGCTTAACTTAATTCTTTGTGTATATATATATATATATATATATATATATATATATATATATATATTATATTATATATATATATATATATTATATTATATTATATATATATATATATATATATATATATATATATATATATATATATATATATATATATATATGTACAGTCACGTGAAAAAGTAAGGACACCCCATGTAAAGTTTTGACTTTTTCAACATATTTCAACAAACAGCTATTTGATCTTCATTTCAACAATATTGACAGATAAAGGTGATATAATATAACAAATATCATGAAACATTTACATTTTGTAGTCCATTGTATAACTTAAATAAACATAAATGCAAATTTTGCATGTGGAAAAAGGAAGTACACCCCTACATTTATCGCTCCTTCAAATACCTAAAATTAGAATCAGGTGCACCAGCTCAGGTGCAAATGATTAGAACATCGTCAGAGAGGATCTTGGAGGAACCTGTCTTATTTAAACCTCAGACATTTCGTTTGGTTTACTCTTTGTTGTTGAAGTGTGCGGCGTCACCATGCCTAGATCAAAAGAGCTCTCTGAGGCTTTCAGAAAGAAGGTTATAGATGCCTACGAGTCTGGGGAGGGATTTAAAAAGATCTCCAAACAATTTGAAATCAATCATTCGACTGTCCGGAAGATCATCTACAAGTGGAGAAGATTCCAAACAACTGCCAAATTCTTCAGGCCAGGCCGCCCCAGCAAGTTCACCCCGAGACCAGACCGCAAGATGCTGAAAGAAGTCTCTAAGAACCCCAGAATGTCATCACGGGACCGACAGGTAGCTCTTGCCACTGTTGATGTCAAAGTGCACGAGTCTACCATTAGAAAGAGGCTGCACAAATTTGATCTACATGGGAGGTGTGCCAGGAGGAACCTTTGCTGTCCAGAAAGAACATCAGGGCAAGACTAAAGTTTGCCAATGAACACCTGGGCAAAGACCAGCACTTCTGGAACAATGTGCTCTGGACAGATGAGTCAAAGGTAGAGCTATTTGGCCACAGTACCAGTACAGAGGACATGTTTGGTGAAAACCAAAGACAGCATTTGACCATAAGAACCTGATACCAACTGTAAAGCATGGTGGTGGAAATATTATGGTTTGGGGCAGCTTTGCTGCATCAGGGCCTGGGCAGCTCACCATCATAGAATCCACTATGAATTCTTCATTGTACCAGAGGGTGCTCGAGGATAATGTGAGGCCATCTGTCGGAAAGTTGAAGCTCAACCGCAAGTGGACCTTGCAACATGACAATGACCCTAAACATACCAGTAAATCCACCAAGGAATGGCTGAAAAGAAAGAAATGGAGGGTCCTGGAATGACCAAGTCAAAGCCCAGATCTAAATCCCATCGAGATGTTGTGGGGGGGATTTGAAACGAGCTGTGCATGCAAGAAACCCCTCAAACATCGCACAGCTTAAAGAATTCTGCATGGAGGAGTGGGCAAAAATTTCTCCCAGTCAATGTCAGAGACTGGTAGACAGTTATAAGAAACGCCTACTTGAGGTTGTTTCTGCCAAAGGGGGCAATACCACCTATTGGAGCCAAGGGTTGTACTTACTTTTTCCACATGCGAAATTGCATTTATGTTTATTTAAATTATACAATGGACGACAAAATGTAAATGTTTCATGATATTTGTTATATTATATTGTAGCGGCTACCGCTGGGTTTTCACAATCGCCTTGCACCTATCAAGGACGCGGAGCGATCACCATGCCGGGCTCGTCCAGGACGCCCGGGCAGGCCCGCGCTCAACTTGCCAGGCCTCGGTCGGGACGCCCGGGCATGCCCGGGCAGGCTCGCCCTCAACTTGCCAGGCCGCAGCCAGGACGCTGGGCCACGCCCCCTCTCGCCTTTCCTGGGCAAACGCTCCGGGATAATATGTATATATATTGCTGCCCGATAAACGGGCTTTTCAGAGTGCCTGAGTGTTTGGTTGAATAAAGCAACTCGGGTGAATTCCAGCTTTTTGTCGCGTCCATTCTTCCGATCGACGTGGGAGCCCCAGCTCCTTCAATATCACCTTTATCTATCAATAGTGTTGAAATGAAGATCAAATAGCTGTATGTTGAAATATGTTGAAAAAGTCAAATCCTTACATGGGGTATACTTACTTTTTCACGTGACTGGACATATATATATATATATATATATATATATATATATATATATATATATATATATATATATATATATATATATCTCTACATATATGTATATATCTCTATCTCTACATATATATATATATCTATATATATATATATCTCTCTCTCTATATATATATATATATATATATATATATATATATATATATATATATATATATATATATATATATATATATATATATATATATATATATATATGCGTCATTACTGAGGAACGGGCTTATTTTAGCTGAGGATAATGACTGTACCTGAGTTGCTGTGTTGTCATGATTTACACCAATCATAATACAAACAATTATTTTGCACAAATGTATTTGTTGTGTTTGTGATATTACATTTTTATAGGCAACTAGCAGAAGTACCCGGTATTGCCGGGCGGGGGAGGGGAGGGGAGGGGAGGGGGAAGGGAAGGGAAGGGGAACGGGGGGGAGGGGAGGAAAGGGGGGGAGGGGGAGGGATAGGGGGGAAGGGGAGGGGGGCGGTGGAAGGGGTAGGGGGGAAAGGGAGGTGGAGGGGGAAGGGGAGGGGGGAAGGGGAGGGGAGAAGGGTAGGGGGAGGGGGAAGGGGAGGGGGAAGGGGAGGGGAGAACGGTATGGGGAGGGGGGAAAGGGAGGGGGAGGAGGGGAGGGGGGAATGGGATGGGGAAGGGGAGGGGGGAATGGGATGGGGAAGGGGAGGGGGGAATGGGATGGGGAGGGGGAGGGGGGAGGGGAAGGGGAGGATGGAGCAGGGGAGGGGGAGGAGGAAGGGGAGGGCCAGTCAACAATGACGTTGCAGTTCTCATGGTAGGAGAGCAGCACAACAATCCCGACATCGTCCTGCATCTTCGCAACAACAGCACGAAGCGGATTTTGGAGACTCGCCGATCCTGTGACGCCCTCCAGTACCGGCGTTGCTGGGCGGGGGAAGGGAGACCCGTACATTCCCAACCCGTACATTCGCCCTCTCGACTCAAGCTCACTCGGACAAAAGCCTTGCACAAATTACACCGTGAAGGCCCAATGGCCATGTCTATGCCACAAATCAACTACGTGAGCGAGTCGGGCGCACTGGATTGAAAATATATAGAACGCTCATACTCCGTGAAAAGTGAAGCCGCCGTGTCGCCATCTTGGTTATCACGATTAGACCAACTCGTTTCGCGGATCTCGTTTGTTTTGAACGTGTCCCAGATTTTAAAAGCCAGACAACTGTTAAAATGCCATTTTGTGCGGCAATAAACTGCTCCAATCGGTTATGGAAGGGTTGTGGAAAGACGTTTCACAGCTGTTTCAAAGACGTTTAATTCATATCGCACAAAATCGACACAAAACACGATCGTACAAAAGGTGAAAAAACGCAATCGCTTTTCGCTCTGAATTATGTGCAAACACGTGACGGAAATCACCATCGCCCAGCATCGAGTGCCAACCAAGATGGCGCCCAGTAGCTGCATCTCCACCTATGTGGTGTGAATGGCAATGGTCATTCTATATATTTTCAGTTCAATGGTCTGGTGGCGGGGATGGAACATCACGTGATTGCTCTGAGCGAATCAGCGAGCTGCTCTGGCACCGGCTGAGATTCCGTGTATAATGTTCCTCACTGAAATGCGCTGAGGTAAATATGAATAAAAAATATGGATCTCGTCAAATATTTTGAGGTAGGCCATGTTCTTCCCAGGCTCAATGGCCATGTCTATGCCAAATATCAAGCACGTGAGCCTCTCCGTTTAGGAGTCTATCGGTAACATTATACACACAAACTGTGTTTTATATATGTAGATTTAGGTTGAAGATTTAGGTTGAATGTTTTTTTTTTCAAGAAAGAACCGCTCAGCACATACATAGGGGAGGGGTAGGTGCAGACTGGAAGTTTGGGACGATTACACCTCACCACCAAGTAATTCAAAACACCTCACCACCAAGTAATTCAAAACACCTCACCACCAAGTAATTTAAAACATCTCACAGCCATAAAACACGTAATAAAAACACCTCACCACCACGAAATTGAAAACACCTCACAACCATAAAACACGTAATAAAAACACCTCACAGCCATAAAACACGTAATAAAAACACCTCACAGCCATAAAACACGTAATAAAAACACCTCACCACCACGAAATTGAAAACACCTCACAACCATAAAACACGTAATAAAAACACCTCACCACCACGAAATTGAAAACACCTCACAGCCATAAAACACGTAATAAAAACACCTCACCACCACGAAATTGAAAACACGTAATTAAAACACCTCACCACCACGAAATTGAAAACACCTCACAGCCATAAAACACGTAATAAAAACACCTCACCACCACGAAATTGAAAACACGTAATTAAAACACCTCACCACCACGAAATTGAAAACACCTCACAACCATAAAACACATAATAAAAACACCTCACAGCCATAAAACACGTAATAAAAACACCTCACAGCCATAAAACACGTAATAAAAACACCTCACAGCCATAAAACACGAAATAAAAACACCTCACAGCCATAAAACACGTAATAAAAACACCTCACCACCACGAAATTAAAAACACCTCACAGCCATAAAACACGTAATAAAAACAGCTCACAGCCATAAAACACGTAATAAAAACACCTCACAGCCACGAAATTAAAAACACCTCACAGCCATAAAACACGTAATAAAAACACCTCAGCCATAAAACACATAATAAAAACACCTCACAGCCATAAAACACGTAATAAAAACACCTCACAGCCATAAAACACGAAATAAAAACACCTCACAGCCATAAAACACGTAATAAAAACACCTCAGCCATAAAACACATAATAAAAACACCTCACAGCCATAAAACACGTAATAAAAACACCTCACAGCCATAAAACACGAAATAAAAACACCTCACAGCCATAAAACACGTAATAAAAACACCTCACAGCCACGAAATTAAAAACACCTCACGACCACATCATTTAAAAACACCTGACCACCAAGTAATTCAAAACACCTCACCACCACGTAATTCAAAACACCTCATCACCACATAATTAAAAACACCTCATCACCACGTGATTTAAAAACACCTCACCACCATGTGATTTAATGACTCCCTCAAACTTTTGTTTCCGTGGTTGTGAAGTGTTTTTAATAACGTTGTGGTGGTTTTGAATCACGTGGTGGTGAGGTATTTTGAATTATGTGGTGGTAAGATGTTTTTAAATGATGTGGTGGTGAGGTCTTTTTAAATCACATGGTGGTGAGGTGTTTTTAAATTACGTGGTGGTGAGGTGTTTTTAACCCTATCGGACCCGTTCATTTCGATCCTGTAGCCACACAATGGAAAAAGGTATCGATCTCTATAGAAGGCCTTTGGTTTGTGCGACTTTCGTCGACAATGGGCCAGAAGGTTGAGTATGGCCATGGCGACTAAAGTCGACAGCGGGTCCGATAGGGTTGTGACAACACAGACACTGCCCAGATGTGTAGATATATAGATAAATGACTGTACCCGAGTTGCCGTTTTGTCATGGTTTAAACCAATCATAATTCAAACAATTATTTTGCACAAATGTATTTGTAATATACGTGATATCACATTTTATAAACAATTGAAGTTGAAAAAAAAAAAAATTCCCAAAAAGAATTGCAAAAAAAAAAAAAAAAAAAATTGGAAACTTTTTCAAAAACAAATACCCTTAGGACATACCAACGGGAGAGATATGTGCATACCAGAAGTTTGGTACGATATCACAAAAGTTTGAGAAAGTAGTTCAGTGACAAGACAAGACAACACAATGTATGTATGTATGTATGTATGTATGTATGTATGTATATATATATATACGTATATATATATATATATATATATATATATATATATATATATATATATATATATATATATATATATATATATATATATATATATATATATATATATATTGTTACGGCCCACGGTTAAGGATGTTGGTTTGCCGAGCGGATGGCACCGCGGCCTAACAGTTACCCCGATTAACCCGATCCCCGAACGTTGGCCGGATCGCGCCACAGATATTCAATATGGAAAAGACAAAAGCGACACGGATGTGAAGAAGAAGAAGAAGACGAAAAGGTTGGCAAATACTACTAAATTTATTTACTATTTACAGGCTCAAAATAACCAAGGAGAAGGAAAGATAAGAAAATAGTATACAGAAGATTTTAGAGACAGTGAAAATCGCTAGCTTATCTAAACAGACTTAATTAATACCCAGGACAGAACAAACGAAGACGACTCACACGGGGAATGATGATAGGAATGGCGGAGGTGGATGGCTTGGAGTTGTATTGTGCAGCACGATCGGCGCGTTTAGCAGCCGCCGTTCCTTCGCGGCCCTGCTCAAAACCGCCGTCCAGGCCCCAAGCGGCTGTTGAGTGTTGTTGCTGTTGTGGCCGCCGCTGCTGCTGCTGCTGCTGTGGACGTCGCGTGCTTTTCCAGGACTACAACAGGCTTTGTGCTTTCTGGGATGTCCTCTCCTTGGATGTTCTCTATGTTATCTTGGTCCAACAACTCTTTCTCTTTCTTGGTCCGACCACTCCTCACCATCGACAACCCAACGCAACCAACGCAACAACTGACCACCACAACGCCACCACTGACCCCCACAACGCAACCCTGACCACCACAACGCAACCCCGCACTTCTTGCGCGCGCCTTTATAGCGCCTCCGGCGATTAAGCCGCTGGCCTTCAGGACACGCCCATCGGTGTGCTCACCTCGGCCATGGTTGGTCGCGCGACCCTCTGGCTTCGCCCTTGATGACGACGGGCGGGCACGCCTTTCTTCCCCGACCAGAGCACATGTTCAATGGTGGTTTTGGAGGGGATGTAATTGGCAAATTGAGGCTTGGCCATGACGAAAGGGGAAATGGAGGTTTTTGGGAATGGGAATGAAGAATGAAGGGAATCTATCTTATTTCACTTGGTGCAATGGAGTGTCATTTTAATGGAAGACGAAGCCTTAACCTAATACACAGAATAAGGAAATAAACTACTGAACAAGGGTATTATAGTGTCCTTCAATGTATGCTTTATGGAATTAACTACCGGAACGCCCTTTGACCTTTATACACACTGGAGCAAGGAGGGCTCAGACTAAACCAATAATTCACAACCATTTACTATACAATACAACACAATCAAAAAAAACTCAATCCTCATATCCACAACTATATATATATATATATATATATATATATATATATATATATATATATATATATATATATATATATATATATATATATATATATATATATATATATATTGTTGCGAATATGGAATTTGGCCTCCATATCCGCTTGTAAATATTCCCCTATTTCCCCAATACTCCCCAACTATCCCCAATCCCCCATTCCCTAGTCCCATTGTCTGTAAACAACAATCAGTAGAGCCGACCTTCCCCTTTTTCCCCCATTAAATGTCGTGCCCAGGTCCACCGCATCTCACGTAGACAACTTTCGGACATCTTGCTAGTTATTCTTAGTCTATGTCAGTTAAGGACTCCTTTCCATTAATTCTGACTCTTCGTTGCACCAGAATGTGATTATATGGCACCAGTAGTGAGTTTAGGACCTTTCCCATACCTCCTCCCATCTTCTTCCCCAAACAACAACTACAACTACAACTACAATTACAACTACAACAACAATTACAACAACAACGACGCTCCGGACCATGCGCTCCACGGGGTTACCACGAAGGGGCTCCTTGTCAGCTCCTCGTCAAGGGCGGAGCCGGTAACCCCCCCGCACGCACCCAATGAGAAGCAACGTGCCGATTCCACGAGGCGGAGCTAACGAGCCGAGGGCGTGTCACTCCCCGCCGGATATACGCGGCCACGTAGCGGACGTGACGTGAGATGCGCCCCCAGCCTGGAGAGAGAAGTTGCCACGTACGAGCGCTGAATACCTCCCCGCATCTCTGGACCGGGTCGATTCTGACCTTTGAGCCCAGGTGCACCTGGAGCCATCGATCCTGCCTTTCCTAGCCATCAAACCCCGTGTGAGTCAGCCTTTTGTCCCGTTTATCTGTCGTCTGTTGGGAATAATATAAGAGTGTGTCTAAGTGCTTGTCTTTCTATGCTGTACCTCTCGTCCTTGTAATCTAACCTTCCGTAACAATATAACCTCCTCCGGAGGGCTTGAGAACTGAACCCTGGGTGTCGTGTCATTTTAATCCCAGCCGGGTGTCCTTTTCCTTTATTGACCTAGCGCAGCGCGATTAGTCAACGTTCGGGTATAATCGGGTAACTTGTGCAGACGTGGTCATACCAAAACCGCTCGGTAAATAACATCTAAGCCACGTCTGTAACAATTGGTGTCGAGGAGTGGAATTCGAACCCGGGACTAAATTTATTAGGCCCAAATTTGTAACAAGTAGAATCGATTCGGAGCGCGTTTCCCGCGCGTTATTAGGCCCAAATTTGTAACAAGTAGAATCGATTCGGAGCGCGTTTCCCGCGCGAAATTATAACGGCCGAAATTTGTTTTGTTGTATAAAAACCCGAATTTTGAAAGTCGCGCTATGGCAGACCAAGACAGCTGGGGTCCGGTAGGGGAGAGTGAGGCAGGGTCGGTCCAGGACCAAATTGAGGGACATGAGGGACAGGAGGAGAGCGAAGCAGCGAGGGTAGCAGACGCACAAAATAGCGTCGTTGTGCCCGACATTGCGGGAGCGCAAAATGGCGCCTCGCTGATCACCGCGCCCGCGACCGTGGCAGCGCCGCCGATGGATTGGGGCCTATTTATGGAGAAAATGAAGGCCCTTATGGCCCAGTATAACGAGGAAATGAGGGAGGAAATGAGGGCTCAGAGTGAGAAAACGAGGGCTCGGAGTGAGCAATTGGGGGTAATGGGAAACCAAATGGGGGTAATGAGGGACGAAGCGAGGGGTACTGGTGAGAAGTTAGACAAAAAATTTGAGGGGTTAGACAATGGGATAAAAGAGGTGAGAAATGGGTTAACGGGGGTAGAAAATAGAATGGCTGCCCAGGAGAATCAGATAGAGGGAGTGAAAAATGGGTTAGAGGGGTTAGAAAACAGTATGGAAGGCAAATTGAGGGACATGAGGGACCAAGCGGAAAGGGAAGTTAACCAAATGGGGCAGCAGATAGAGGGGGTCAGAATGGGGGTAGAAACCAAACTGGATGCTCACAGGGAGGAAATGGAGCAGATGAGGGTGGCATCTGGGCAGGAGATGCAAGTGATGGGAGAGGAGATCAGAAGAGGTGTGAGTGAGGAGGTCGGAGGAGTGCGCGAGGAGGTGAGGCACTGTAAGGAGCACATGGAGAAAGAGGTGAGAAAGGGGACTGTAAAGTTACAAGGGGGCATAGAGGTCCTGACGCAGGAGGTGGAACAGCTGACGGAGGGACAAAAAGGACTAACGGAGCAGGTTCAAAGGAACACTGCGGTATTAGGAGGGTTGAAAGCGACACAAAACGACATAAAAAACGACTTGATAGCGACAAAGAGGGAATGTCAGATGGTACGTGAGGGACTGACAACGAGGTTGGACGAGGTGATAGAGGTAATGGAGACGAAGGACCGGCAGGTGAGGACGCACATGGAAACGGTCAAGGTAGCCTTAGAGGATGAGCTTGAGGAGACGTACCGGGGAATAAAAGAGGTGAAGCACAAATTAGAAGAAGTGGAAGAAGGGATGAGCGAAATTAAGAAGCGACGGAGAGGGGATAAGAAAGAGATAAAAGAGGAGATAAAAGAATTGGTCCAAAGTCTGTGTTTGGATCGTGATGATGTGCTCATTAACCGGATGAGGGATTCGCAGGTGATGGAGGAGAAGCGAAGAGGAAGAGGACCCGGTGTAAGTGGTGACCAATATGGTCGTGCGTATGATGCGCCAGGGGATTTAAGGAGCTTGGGGGTCGAGATGGACCCGGGTGTTCGTGAGAGGCCGTTGGTGAAGTGTGCGACAGGTCTGGTGTGCGAAAAAGGAGGTGTGCGAGAAAGTCCGACTCTGGGGTGTGTGAGGAAAAAGTGCGTGCCAAGGAGTAGTGAGGGTGCTGGCGAGAATGAGTCGGTCGTAGCGCGTGTGCGAGGGGGCACATGGAAGCGCGTTGTGGTGAGTGTTGCAGAGGGTGTGACGGGAGAGTGTGCGCGAGAGAGGTGTGTAACGGACGGGTGCATGAGGAAAGAGTGCGCTGTCAAAGGCAAGGAAGAATGCACACCTGTGGTGAGTGTTACAGAGGGTGTGACGGGAGAGTGTGCGCGAGGAAGGTGTGTGACGGACAGGTGCATGGGGAAAGAGTGCGCTGTCAAAGGCAAGGAAGAATGCACACCTGTGGTGAGTGTTACAGAGGGTGTGACGGGAGAGTGTGCGCGAGAAAGGTGTGTAACGGACAGGTGCATGGGGAAAGAGTGCGCTGTCAAGAGTAAGGGTGAGTGCGTTGTCAAGAGTGGTGGTGAGAGTATTGAGAGTGACAAGGAGAGTGAGTTGGTTGTGACAGGTGAGCGAGGATGTACACCTGGGATGGAAGGATGCACACCTGGAATGGTAGAGCGTGAGTGGGAATGCACGCTGGAGTTGGTGGTGAGGCACATGGTTGGGTGTGCGAATGAGGGCACACCTGTGATTGTCACAGAGGAGGTGACCGAGGAGGGGGCGCGAAGCGGTGTATTGGTGAGGTGTGCGAGCAACGAATGTGTGCCAAAGTGTTCGGTGGTCAGGTGTGTGACCAAGGCTGTGAGTGGAATGGGTGTACCTGGGTGTGTAAGGAAAGGTACGAGGAGCATGGGCACGGCGGGATGTGTGAGCAAGGAACGGGCTGCGGGGTGTAAGCGTCCAGGTGAAGCATCGACGTTAAACGGGTTAGAGGTTAGAGCGACTTTTAGCCGAAGCGGGCCCTCGGTGCGTGCTGGGCCTCGCTTTGAACGGCCGCGTCCGTGCTCCACTAGGCGGAGCTGGCAGCCCGATAGAAAGGGTCGTCATGGCGACCACTTTTTGGTGAGACGTGCCGGCAGGTCGAGATCGGGACATTGGATGGCTCCACGCCGAGGTGATGCGTGGGATCTCGGCCCGGGTAAGCCCCCTTCCCTGCACCGAGTGCCGGACGCATCCAGCCGCTGGCACAAAACAACCAGCATCCATTGCTTGGCTTCACGAAGCCGGGCTTTGGACAGGGATTGGCGCACCGAGAGGTATTAGTGAGTAGACTGGGTGATGAGGTTAGTGTTTTGGACCCAAAATTAGAGAAAAACAAAATTTGATGATTGGCAAGGGATTGGCAGTAGTGATTGGCAGATGATGGGCAGTGATTGGCAAATTTTTAATTTGTTGAAATTCGATGTGCAAAATTGGTAGTGAGCAATGGGCCCGGTGGGTAAGGCTGGCATCCCTGCCACCCTGCCCATGGTGGGGGCAAAAGGAGCAATAGCTTATGGGGTGTATGGCAGTGAAAACTAGCCCGGGTGGGTTAGGTTATATTGTAGGGATCTAGAAGAGATTGACATTAGGTAACGTTAAGTTTAGTTAGTGACTGATACCTGTAGTGGGGACGCAGGTAGTTTAGTGTGGTTGATAATGACGTGGGAGCGCAATAGTGTAAAGGGACGACTGGGAAGCGCAAGTTTCAGAGGGGAGTAGTTAGCTGAGATGGTGCCGTGTGTGTGAGAATTGAACAGGTGAGGATTGAACAGGTGAGAATTGAACAGGTGTAATTGCACAGGTGTGCAACTGGACAGGTGTGTGGAGCAGTGTGTGAGTAATGAGTGTTGTGGATCAGCGCGAATGCGCTTGGGGAGAGAAGGGTGCAGGTGGCACCAGGTGTGAGAGCACAGGTGTGCCAGTACAGGTGTGTGGAGAGAGTTGGAGTAAGTGGTACGGAGTGGTGTGCATGGTGCGAAGGTGTGGATGGGGGAAGAGTGGACCCTTTTCACGAGTACCCGGGGCGGGTAGTGTAAGTGTTAGGTAGAGGGTACAGGTAAATTGTGGTTGGATATTGGCATCTGTGGTGCGGTTGCAGAATGGTGTTGTGGATGGGTGCATTAGTGTTGTGGAAATGGCTGGGCGTGTAGCCTGTTAGTGTGTGTAGTTGGTTGGGCACTCCACCACTGTGAGGATGTCGGCCAGGTGAGGCCGCAGGTGGGCTCTGGGAGCCGGTAGTTGTGGATGGGGCCCGAGGATCCGGAGGATGGACCCGGGTAGCCCAGTGCCAGAGAGGGCACCGAGTGGGGAGAGTGCCAGAGGGCCTTCCCCAGGTAGTTAGGTTAGGGTAAGGAGCAGGTAAGCTCGGAGGCAACTGCAGTGGTGGAGGTGTGCAGGTGGGTGGACCCACTGGGAGAGGTACACGCCACAGCCCAGAAATTGTGCGAGGGCACCGGGAGATGAATCGGGGGAGTGAGACCCCAAATTGAAGAGCACCACAGTTTGGCCAATGGGAATTGGTTTTTAGAACCCATAGTGTAAGAGGGCCAATGGTTTGGCCGGAGAAAGACCCCGGGTAGTGTAAAGTTGTTAAAGTCATTTAGGAAATAGTTAGGATTGATGAACCTGTCGCACCATACGCAGCCACTTGCCTGTGGTGATGATGATGACTCCACACCTGTGTTTTCTTTGTTTTGTTGCAGGAAATGAAATTGCTGTGTGGATTGTGAGACGCATCACGACGTGGATGAGACATTGGGGTGATTCCATCTCTCCCTCCTTAGGAGGGACTGATGATGAATTGGTGATGGCAAATTATGATGTTGAGTTGGAGATGGCAAATTTTGATGAAAGTTGAAAATGGCAAATTTGATTGGTTAGGAGGGAGAGAAGACGAATTTGGTATATGGGAGGAACGGGGAAGACAGTAGGGATGTTTGTTGATTTGTAAAGTAGATGTTTATGGGTAGTGTTGTGTTTTGTGGATACAGTAAGGGGTAAGGGAGGGGCCATGTAGGTTACCTGGTGGGGGGGGGGGGGGGGAGCGTACGATAGGAACGTACCTGTCTCACCTGGTTCCCATGTGCCCCCAGTGTGCATCATCTTGTATTGCGTGCACTTTTGCGCCCTTACCACCTTACTCACTTGTCTGCTTCTTTTGTCTCCCACCTCCGAGGATCTGGCTTTGGGGTAGAGAGAGAGGAGAGAGAGGTGCTGGCTACGCAGTTGTGGGCCTGCACTTTCGCTGCTTGCTGCTTGGATCGATACACCATATGGACCGCAATGTTTGTGGCCACCCACCATGGACCGCAGCTCTTTTGCGGCCAAGCACCACCCGTGGATGGACCTATGGGTCAACGTGGCACCTATGCCATGCAGGTGAACCACTTTTAGTTGACACCACTGAAGGCCACAATATATAAATGGACGCGGTTGGCGCCTTTCTTTATTTTTTGAAAGAGGCAAGAAGGCCAAGTGCACCACACGAAGGCAAGACCAGCGGCAGAACATCGGCCGGCTGCGACACCACCGGTGATTTATAGACACTTTATTGGTGCACCGGATGGTGCTCACTGTGTGATGGGGTGGTGCTTGATGCTTGGAAGGGGTGCTCTGCACATTATTAAAGGCCGTAGGCCACAGAGCACTCGTGGGTTGGTGTATCGATGCTAGCATGCGTGCTCTCTCTATGCATAACATCTGCATGTGTTCCTCCAAAAACAGGTCCTGGATCGTAGTGTAAAAATCAGCGTAGTCTTGTGTAAATAATGCTCCCTACCGGCTGTATGTTTAGTTTGAGGATTCTTTCCGGATTCGGTTATCCTGTGGGTGTGTTTCTGTGAGGAGAAGGGTGCAACGTCGCAGGGGGACATATTTACTCATTTGTGAATATCTGTAAAACTGTCGCACTCAGGGTAGAGTTAATAGTAGAGGGAACTACATTGCGTGCCACACTAAAGTAGGTAAAAATTTATCGGGTCGGGACGCCCCGAGGGTAGAGAAGGGTGCAATGTTGCGAATATGGAATTTGGCCTCCATATCCGCTTGTAAA
Organism: Myxine glutinosa; assembly: GCF_964187855.1. Lineage (NCBI taxonomy): Eukaryota > Metazoa > Chordata > Myxini > Myxiniformes > Myxinidae > Myxine > Myxine glutinosa. The sequence goes on along the minus strand of NC_136262.1, from coordinate 5,899,361 downwards.
TATTCCCCTATTTCCCCAATACTCCCCAACTATCCCCAATCCCCCATTCCCTAGTCCCATTGTCTGTAAACAACAATCAGTAGAGCCGACCTTCCCCTTTTTCCCCCATTAAATGTCGTGCCCAGGTCCACCGCATCTCACGTAGACAACTTTCGGACATCTTGCTAGTTATTCTTAGTCTATGTCAGTTAAGGACTCCTTTCCATTAATTCTGACTCTTCGTTGCACCAGAATGTGATTATATGGCACCAGTAGTGAGTTTAGGACCTTTCCCATACCTCCTCCCATCTTCTTCCCCAAACAACAACTACAACTACAACTACAATTACAACTACAACAACAATTACAACAACAACGACGCTCCGGACCATGCGCTCCACGGGGTTACCACGAAGGGGCTCCTTGTCAGCTCCTCGTCAAGGGCGGAGCCGGTAACCCCCCCGCACGCACCCAATGAGAAGCAACGTGCCGATTCCACGAGGCGGAGCTAACGAGCCGAGGGCGTGTCACTCCCCGCCGGATATACGCGGCCACGTAGCGGACGTGACGTGAGATGCGCCCCCAGCCTGGAGAGAGAAGTTGCCACGTACGAGCGCTGAATACCTCCCCGCATCTCTGGACCGGACCGAGTCGATTCTGACCTTTGAGCCCAGGTGCACCTGGAGCCATCGATCCTGCCTTTCCTAGCCATCAAACCCCGTGTGAGTCAGCCTTTTGTCCCGTTTATCTGTCGTCTGTTGGGAATAATATAAGAGTGTGTCTAAGTGCTTGTCTTTCTATGCTGTACCTCTCGTCCTTGTAATCTAACCTTCCGTAACAATATAACCTCCTCCGGAGGGCTTGAGAACTGAACCCTGGGTGTCGTGTCATTTTAATCCCAGTCGGGTGTCCTTTTCCTTTATTGACCTAGCGCAGCGCGATTAGTCAACGTTCGGGTATAATCGGGTAACTTGTGCAGACGTGGTCATACCAAAACCGCTCGGTAAATAACATCTAAGCCACGTCTGTAACAATATATATATATATATATATATATATATATATATATATATGTATATATATATATATAAATATATATAAATATTGTTATGGATCCGGGGGACGGCACTCCCGTTAGCAAGGGGGGTTAATCCCCTTGTCCTGTTAAGCTGGCCGTCCGACCGGTCCTGGGGGTATGACGTCACTTCCGGTCGATGTTAAGTCGGGTTGTAAGCCCAATTTGTCTTAATACCTAAGTACTACCACCGGCCGTAAGCGAGAAAATACTCCCACCCGGGCCACAGCGTGGTTGGATTGCGCCGAGCGAATCGAGCTGCGACTCGGGCCGTTACCAAGAGACTAAACCCGATTATAAAGCAGTTTGGCCAAAATCGCGCCACAGGTACTCAATTGAAAGAAGGGAATAAAGCGATCGGATGAGAATGAAACCAAAGAATAAGGAGGAACAGGTATTTATTAATTATTTACACAAAACCAAAGAAAGAGAAACGAAAGTAATTTACAGAAGAGAAAGCAGATACACAGGGCAAGTCTTAAAACAGTCTTAATTATGGAACCCCAGACAACAGAAAGGACAGACCACGGACTTACATGACAAAGGGAAATTGCAGGCAGGAATGGCTGGACGAAGGAGAAGGGTCCGTGCAGAACAGCAGGGCTGGAAGGTTCGGGCGGGAAAGCACAGCAAAGAGGTCCGCTCCAGCTCCACGCTGGAAGTGAGCAGCCGGCGACTCCACGTATTCAGTTTCACACGGCAGGACTTTCTGAAACAGCTCCGCACAGGTTGTCTCTCATGCCTTCTCACCGGCCCTCGTACTTGTTCGTCCCACTCACTCAACTTTCTTCGGAACCCCTCACTCCAGCTCCCTCACTCAACTGACTCTCCACCGACTCTCCTTCTCATCGACTCTCGTGCTCCCTCACTCCTCTACGTAAGCAGTCCCTCGCAGTCGCTTTTATTGCTCGTCGCCATATCAAGCCGCGGGCTGCGAAGGCATGCCTACCGGTTCGCTCACCGTGGTGCTGGCTGGTGGTTAGGGCTGGCTGACTCCACCTCCGATGATGACAATGTGCCATGACCGTGATTTGGCGGCTCCTCCCCCCTTCTCCTCCGAGATGGAGCACATGGGCAATGGCGTCTTGCGGGATAGAAAACCATTCGTACTGCTTTTGAAGGGAACGAAAGGGACCTATCTTATTTGATTAATGCAACGTAGAGTCAAACTATTGGAAACACAGCCTTACCTGAAACACATAATAACGAAATAACTACGAAGAGGGCCTATGGTTCGCTACGTGTTGCGATGTGGACTAACTAGGGGATGACCTTTGACCTTAACAATGAAATGGAGGTATTTACAAAGAGAATTATTTACAAAGGGTATATTTACAACAATTTACAAAGTGCAGGGTTCTCAAAACCCCAACAATATATATATATATATATATATATATATATATATATATATATATATATATATATATATATATATATATATATATATATATATATATATATATCTATCTATCTATATATATATATATATATATAAATATATATATATATATCTATCTATATATATATATCTATATATATATATCTATCTTTATTATAATAGCCGTAGATGATTCTGTCTGTCTGTCTGTCTGTCTATTGGGTGTCTGTCCGGGGTGTGGCTTACTCGGTTTGCAGAGTAGCTCCACCCATAGCTCCACCCATTCTGGGAGTGGCTTCATATAATTATAAACAAATATCCACCATTATGACAGGCTGAGTCAACCCCTCTGGCGTTAATTCAGCGATCGACCGGGATTCGAACCCAGGATCCTAGGATCCTAAGCCGGCACCCTAGCCGCTAGCCCTGTCCTTCCGAGGTCGGCTAATTGAGTACCAGTTCACTGGTAATTCCCTGTTTGTCGTTAAAGGCGGCAAAAAGGGTTGGCGTCAGGAAGGTTATCCGGCCGTAAAACATTGCTTCAAAAAGGGGACCAAAAAAACAACAACAACCACGGTTCCCGAAAAAGGCCAACCCCCGCTTTGCGGGGGAAAATGGCCTCTAAAGGTG
>NC_136262.1:5828796-5891296 GCF_964187855.1 Myxine glutinosa | reverse complement strand
GCAATAACGAATCTACGACTTGACATATATATATATATATATATATATATATATATATATATATATATATATATATATATATATATATATATATATATATAGGATTGAGATAGAGAGAGAGGATTGAGATATATATATATATATATATATATATATATATATATATATATATATATATATATATATATTGTTACGGGTCGCGGACAAGATGTTACTTTGGGCCGAGCGGATGGTCAACCGCGACCGTTACAGGATCCCCGATTAGCCCGACTCCCCCAACGTTGACCAATCGTGCCACAGGTATTCAATCGGGAAACCTCTAAAGCGACCGAATGTAAAGAGGAAGAGAGAAGAAGACAGAGTACGGAGGAATAACAGGATTTATTATACACACAAGCAAAAAGAAAGCAGTCACGTTTATTTACAACACATAAGACGCAGGTGACACAGTGCAAATACTAGCTTACCTACAGTCTTAATTAACCCAGGACAGAACAAACAAAAGACATGACAGACTCACGCGGGGAATGATGACAGGAATCGCAGGAGGTGGATGGCTGGAGGTGAACGCTTGGTGGAGCCAACGCGGAGCTTGGTGGAGCTTTGGTGGAGGTGAACGCTTGGTGGAGCCAACGCGGAGCTTGGTGGAGCTTTGGTGGAGGTGAACGCTTGGTGGAGCCAACGCAGAGCTTGGTGGAGCCTTGGTGGAGGTGAACGCTTGGTGGAGCCAACGCGGAGCTTGGTGGAGCCTTGGTGGAGGTGAATGCTTGGTGGAGCCAACATGGAGCTTGGTGGAGCCTTGTTGGAGGTGAACGCTTGGTGGAGCCAACGCGGAGCTTGGTGGAGCCTTGGTGGAGGTGAACGCTTGGTGGAGCCAACGCGGCTGGTGGGGGTTGGTGTGATGGGTTCTCTCTCCTTCCCTCACAAGCTTCAGGACTCTTTCTCTCTCTTTCTTAGTCCCACCCAGTCCAACAACTTCCTCTCTTGCTTAGTTCAACTCAAGGCCTTCCTGTCTTCTGATCTCCTCCCTCCTCGACTCTGTAAAAGCTCATCTCCTCGGGAAACGCCCTGCCGTGGGTTATATAGGCCCGCCCCTCAACCTTTGCGAACCTCCCCGATCGCTCTTCCTCCGCCCTCTCTAGCCAAACCCCTGGCTCATGGTTGGTCGAGTGGGGCTGGCTCACTCCTCCCCTCTATGACGAGGTGGAGACACGCCTTTCTTCTCCGACCCTGCCTCGTGGTCAATGGCGGTTGAAGAGAAAACCGCCCAAAATGCAGTTGGCAATTGGAAGGGAGGTAATTGGCACTGGGAATGGAAGTTTTGGGAGTGGGAATGAAGTTTTGGGAGTGGGAATGAAGGGAATCTATCTCTTTCACTGGTGCAATGGAGTATTTCAATTAATGGGAGACACAGCCTTACCCTAAAACACAGAATAAGATATAACTATCGAACAGGGGTATTCTATGATTAGCTGACGTGTATGCTTGTGGACTAATTATGGGACGCCCTTTTGACCTTTACACAGCTCCGGAGGCAGGAGGCGCAGACTCAAGCAATATTCATCACCAATTTACCACAATACAACACAATCAAAAAAAATACAGTCCTCATATCCGCAACAATATATATATATATATATATATATATATATATATATATATATATATATATATATGTATGTATGTATGTATGTATGTGTATGTATGTGTATATATATATATATACATACATAGACATATACATATATATCAAAAGGTTTATGATGATACAATTTTTTTTTCCAGACCCGAGCCATCAAAAAGCTGCATATATTGAAAAAACAGTTTTAAATGGAGCACCTCACCGCCATCAGAGCATTTAGGTTGCATCAGATGTGGCAATAAGTGTGACTTGTTACTCACAGATTTCCGGCTCGGTGACAGAAGACCCCATTTGCATTTTTGCCCGTCCATCCCTACCCCGTTAGGAATCCCGTCTGGGCAACTTGCTAGTACGTGCAGTTACTGGCTGTTGGTTTTCACCATTTCTGGAGTCTTGGTTGGGCTGTTGAAGTAGTGGCCATCATAGAGCATAGATCAGGGCTGGAATTTGAAGCTTGGACAAGGCATTGGCACATGATGGCTATCTCTCCTCAAATATATTGTGAGGTCTGTAACACCCACATGCAAACTCTTACAGGCAGGATCGATGGCTTAATGTCACATTCTGAAAGACTCACTTTCAATGATGCAACATCCTGCCCAAGAAACATCTGGATGACAATGTTATAGTCAGGTTGGAGCCGAATCCAGAATCTTGGGTCAGTATGATGTACCGTCGGCCCTGTAGTGTTTCCATGATGGAAGATATCCTTTCAGATTACAATGCCTGACTTGTGCTTTTCTCTCTGGGCATTGCCTTCTCTCTCTCACACTCACTCTCACTCTCACTCTCACTCTCTGTCACCACCTGTTGGTGCGTTGGGTGTGGCGTCATGGCGGCTGTGAGCAACTGCTCTGTGCTTTGGTGAGCCCGTTGCGTTTCCCCCCCTCCCCCTCCCTTGCCCCCCTCCCCCCTCCCCCTCCCTTGCCCCCCTCCCCCCTCCCTTGCCCCCTCCCCCTCCCTTGCCCCCCTCCCCCCTCCCTTGCCCCCGCCCCCTCCCTTGCCCCTCCTCCCTTGCCCCCCTCCCCCCTCCCTTGCCCCTCCTCCCTTGCCCCCTCCCCCCCTCCCTTGCCCCCCTCCCCCCTCCCTTGCCCCCCTCCCCCTCCCTTGCCCCTCCTCCCTTGCCCCCCTCCCTCTCCTTTCCATCCTGTGTGCTTCGGCATTGTGTTTTCATCGTTCTGCATCCTTGTCTTCGAGAGAGAGAGGATTGAGAGCGGGCCCTTGTTAGGTGCGGCCTACTGGCTTTGACGACGCTTTGTAAGCCTTTTTTGTGCTTATAACGCACGTTTATTATTTACTTTAGCTCGATTATTAAGGTTTGATACCTTCTTGTCCGGTTCGGACAAGGGGGGGGGGGGGGGGCGGAATTTGATCTGTTTGTTGGTGTTCGACAAACATTGGGTTCTCTCGGTTCTCCGTTACGAACGTGTCTTTGGTCGAGTTAGAATGGCGGGCGAACGTTTCCGCATTGACACGTACGAATCGCCAACTCGTAAACACGGGCTAGCTTGTGTTCCTCCGAACGAGGTGGAAATTAACGATGTGCTTTCCGCCATTGGAAACATCGTTGGTGCACACAGTATTCGCGCTGCCTCTCGGATGAATAAGAAATTTGTCGTTTTTTTGTCCGAGGAGCACATGGTAGCGAGTGTAGTCGAACAAGGCTTGTTCATTGAACCGAACACGTTCCTCTCTGTGTTCGCTTTACAAGCCCCGACGGTAAAGATTAACATCAGTAATATCCCGCCATTTATTAGAAATGAGGATTTACGCGAACAATTAAACAAGTTCGGTAAGGTCGTATCGAGGATTTCGATGGTGCCGATGCGAAATGTTTGCGATCGATTCAAACATGTCATGTCCTTCAAGAGAGTGGTGTACATGATACTGCCTGCACATGTAAAAACGCTCAATGTCGTGCTGAGTGTGAAAATCAACGGCTTTGAATACAAAATGTATGCCTCCTCGGAGGCTATGACGTGTTTCGAGTGTGGGGCTTACGGGCATGTGAGGAGTGCCTGTCCCAATGCGGTTAAACCGCATGAAAGCGGAGGATTGGCGAGGAGCGGCGACTCTTCACCGCACAATGAAGGGGAGGAGACGGATCGAGCGGTTAAGCCACCCATCGCACCGACTGCGGTGAGCGAAGCGCCAGACCCGACCACTCCGACCGGGGGGGTGGGGGAGTCGGTGATAGATTTAGAACGTGAAAAATTGACTAACCCCGCCCCTCCACTTAAGGTGGGAATGAAAGTGGTTGAACCCTCTCCCATTTCGTCCACGGTACACGACAGTGCGGACGATACCATAGAAGTATCCGTAGCGGACACCAGGAAAAAAGGTCAGAAGCGTTCAAGTGATGAATCCTGTGATTCCAAAGAAAAACAAAATAAGATTCAGATCGTGTCAGGCTCGCAGGACCTCCAGGGTGAGGCCTACACCGGAAACTCCTTGGCGGTAATGGAGATGGTACCGGAAGTGTGTGTACATGAGGAAGATTCGCTTGCCCCACTTGCCGAGATTCTGCATGACCCGGAAAATAGTCGATCCTCTCAGGATGTGGTAAGTCCTTGTCCTGATAACCAAACTCGCTCAGACGAGTTAGCAGCTGGATCTGCTAGTGAGGAAAAAATAGATAAAGGGGAAAGTACTTACGACTGTGAGGATAACGTTAACCCTTCCCTGACAGATAAAAATGAAAGGGATGATGAGGTGGGGGACATACTTATAGCCACAGAGGATATGGTAAATTTGGAAGCGTCTGCAAAGAGTGCGGAGGTCCTTCACCCTGTAGGATTGCTGTTTCCAAAACTAAGTGCTCAACAAATAGTAGGAACAGGTGCAGATCAAGATGAAGCACTTGATTCTGATGAAACCTCTTCTACTCCACTCTTTAGTGCTTTAAGTGCTCAAGAGAGTGAGGCGTCTGATGACAATACCATCACCATGGTTTCTCAAGAAAATGTTATTAAGTTCCTTGATGAAACGTTCAGGAAAAGACATGTAAAAATCAAAGACTACTTTCCGAATCTGCATGATTTTATTTTGAGTGCAAAGAACATGATTCGTGAACCTTATCAGGTTAACATGTCAGAACCTCAATTCCAGAGGCTAAGAAAATGTGTAACTCGAGTGGGTAAGGAACTTTATGAATAGTTAACAGAGTGGAGATAAAAGTAGCATCCTTAAACATCAACGGTGGTCGCAGTTGTGTGCGTCGCCTCCAGGTGTTTCACATGTTTCAGAATGAAAAAATTGATGTGCTGATGTTACAAGAGACGCATGCAAATCAGTCTTCTGAGGTTGAGTGGCGTAAAATCTTTAAAGGTTGTCACTTTTTCTCCAGTGCTTTCGTTGATGCCAAGGCTGGTGTGGCAGTAGTGTTACATCCTAGAATCCAGCCGTTGGAGATCAGATGTAGGGAAATTTGCAAGGGCCATTTACTATCTGTGGAGTTTGTCAGCGGTAACCAAAAGATTTGCACGACTAATGTATACTGCCCTAGTGCTAACTCTGCAAGAAGTGCTTTTCTTCACAAGTTAGCGGGTTTTTAAGCACTATTGACCTGTCCATGTTGGTTTGTTTGGGGGGAGACTACAACTGTACCCTCAACCCACAACTTTATAGAAACACTCCTGAGCCTCATCCACCGAGTGCAAGGCCTTTGGCACAGCTCATTAAAAAATTTCAACTTGTGGATGTGTGGCGGGTACAGAACCCTAACATCCGGCAGTACACGTGGGTTTGTGCCGCAAGAAATCTTTTGACAATGGCTCGTTTGGATAGAATTTATGTTAACCGTGATAAGGTAAATCTTGTCAAGAATTCTTATATAAGGCCATCTGGTTTTTCTGATCATCACATGGTTGTTGTTGTATGTGGCTTACCTCATCACGTTTGTAGAAGTGCATATTGGACTTTCAATGTCAAACTTTTACAAAGTGAGCATTTCAAAGAAGCATTCAGAATGGTATGGAAGGAATGTGAAATGCAAAAGTGTTCCTACCTAAATTTAAGGCAATGGTGGGATTGCACAAAATCCCAAATTAAGTGCTTTTGCCAGCAATACTGTCATTATAATACCTGTAACACACTCGGTGTGATAACTGCCTTAAAAAACGATATACTTTATTGTGAGCAGAAATCTGGAATGTCCAACGAAAATGTCCAGCAGTTGTCAGAGAAAAGAACACTACTGGCTGAAATGGTGAGAGAGCGTGCATCTGGTGCTTTCGTCCGACTGCGAATGGACAATATCCAACTTGACAAACCAAACAAAGACTTTTTCAACTTGGAAAAGACAGCCAAGATCCCTCAACAAATTCACGCTTTGCGCTCTTCTGCCGGTGCGCTTCTGTCTTCTCAAAGTGACATCAAGGATGAATTACGAAACTTTTATTCAAAGCTGTTTGCCTTGAGAACTGTGTACCAGGAAAACAGAAACGGGATGTTTGAACTGCTCCCATCTCTGTCTGAAGACCAGCAACAACAACTGGAGCCTGGCATCTCTCTCGGAGAACTTACTGTTGCTCTTAAAGGAATTCAAGATGGGAAAGCCCCTGGACTTGACGGCCTCCCAGTTGAATTTTACAAGGCCTTTTGGGACATTCTAGGCCCTACTCTACTTGACATCTTTCATGATAGCCTTGAACAAGGTGAATTGCCACTAAGTTGTCGGAGGTCAGTTTTGTGTCTCCTTCCAAAAAAAGGGAACTTGCAAGACGTCACAAATTGGCGGCCTGTGTCACTCCTAAATACGGACTATAAAATATTGTCGAAGGCGCTCGCGATACGTCTAAAGGAAGTCATCCCCCTTTTGATTGATATTGATCAGTCTTATTGTGTTCCTGAGCGTTCTATTTACGATAACATTTTTTTGGTGAGAGACTTGATCAGTCTCGGTCGTACTACATCTCATGGTTTTGGTTTGGTTCTTTTATATCAAGAAAAAGCTTTTGACAGTGTTGACCATTCTTTTTTGTTTGCTGTACTAAGTAGAGCTGGTTTTGGACAAAATTTTGTTTCCTATGTTAAGTTGTTGTATGAAAATGCATCCTGTCTGTTGAAGGTAAACAACAGCTTATGTTGCCCTTTTCCCTTTCAGCGAGGCATCCGTCAGGGCTGCCCGCTTTCAGGAATGCTATGCAGTCTCTCGGTCGAACCTTTACTAGCTTTGCTCCGAAACTCAGTGGAAGGAGTCTCCTTAACAAAAAAACCACAAAATGGTTACTTCAGCTTATGCGGATGACATTTGTGTTGCTGTTTCCAGCCAAAATGATGTGGGTGAGGTCTTTCGATGTCTGTCCCAGTTTGAGCTCGCCTCCACGGCAAAAGTAAATTGGAACAAAAGTGTTGCCTTATGGGTGGGCCCCAGTCCACCTTCCTCAGCTCTACCTGTGTTACCAGGAGGAATGCAGTGGAACAAAGAGGGGTTTAAATATTTAGGGTTATTTCTCGGAGTCCAAGCATATGAACAAAAAAATTGGGAGGGTTTCTTGGAAAGAATTAAGCAGAAACTGGCTAGATGGAAACGGTTGCACCACCTTTTATCGCTTAAGGCAAGGGTGACAATAATAAATAACCTGGTGGTTCCTTTTATTTGGCATAAAGTTATCCCCCTCCAACCTCCGAGATACTTGGTCACAGGCATTCAGAGGGTTCTAACTCAGTTTTTCTGGGGAGGCCACCATTGGCTTGGACCAGACACGGTGTGCAGACCCCGAAATGCAGGTGGCCAAAGCTTGATACATGTTCCGAGTCGGATAATGGCTTTCCGCATGTTGACGATAAAGCGTTTATTGTATGGTGAGTGTGTCCCGTGGCGGCCTCTCACAAACGCTTGGCTGCAGGAAGCAGATGGGTTGAAGTATGACCGAGAGCTTTTCCTCATGGACCTGCAGCATGTCAACACGACTCTGCTCCCCGAGTTTCATCAGAGCCTTCTGAATGCCTGGCAAGTCCTTGGAATACAACGATTAGAGGTGTCCTACGATGCAAAAAAATATATGCATGAGCCATTGGTCCTGAATCCTTTATTCCCTGAAATTTCAACCTCCAGGTCATTTATGCATTGCTTCACCTGTAATGGAATAAACAGAGTGCGAGACCTGATGAAGCCTTCCCTAAATGGATGGTTATCCACCGGTTCTCTCACATCAAAAGTGGGGGTTCGGTCATCTAGAATGGTGGACAAAGTTTTGAGAGTTGTGATTAAAACTGTCAGGGAATTAAATATCGGGTGGACTGGGGCAGATGAAGTGGTGGACTCTCGTCTCTATTTCCCCGAGCTCCAAGTCACCTCAAAAAAACAACAGTGTGTCTTCTCAAAGTCAGATGGTTGCGGTGTGTTCCATGTGATGGGAAAAAAAGTTATTTATGGGATATGCCAAGAGGTGCTTATACCGGGTTTCACAAAACCTTTAAAAAATCGGTGGGATGAGATCATTCCGGCTAGTTCGTTCCTATCTCCAGTGTGGAAAGAGATGTATAGGTCTCCAACTTTAGGTCGAACCGGAGACTTAAATTGGAGACTAGTTCATCAGGCCCTGGTCACCAAATACTTACCTAATAAGTTTGATCCTTCTGTACTGAATGTTTGTCCTTTTTGTGAGGAGGCTGAAAATGTGACCCATGCTTTTGTGAAATGTAAGAGATTGGTACCCCTTTTTTGTTTCCTCCAACAGTTCTTTTATAAATTTAAGTTTGTTTTTTTTGTTGCAATTTTTGTGTATGGCATTGAAAGGAGCACCAAGAGCAAGACAGCGGTCCCTTTCTTGAATTTTCTGTGCGGAATTGCTAAACTTGCAATATATAAAACTAGGAAGATCAAATTGAGTGGCAGAGATGAAAATGTGCTGTTTTGCTTTAAAGGAATAGTGTCGGCCCGGATAAGTTTCGGCAGTGTGAACGACGATTGTTTTACAGATGAGGTGTTGAGTTTGTTTTTGTAAATTATACTTACGCTCAATGTCCACATATACATGTATATACATACATCCTTTTTGCTTGTACAACTTTCTTTTTCTTGTAAAAATTTTGCGGTGTTCTTCCGTGTGTGTTTTGATACTTTTATAATAAAAGCACATAAAAGTCAAAGTCTCTCTCTCTCTCTCTCGCTCTCGCTCTCATTCTCTCATTCTCTCATTCTCTCATTCTCACTCTCCCATTCACCCACAGATCTTTGGATTCCTTGTGTGCATGGGCTCTATTCTTGGCCTTGGGAATGCTGTTTGGGAGAGCATTACTGGCTATTACTTCCAGGTAATGTTGCTTGCTATCTACACCGTACACCTGTTTTGTTTGGTTGTATTACGAAATTTGAATACAGTGTAACAATTACATTGTGGTATTGTACTACAGGTATACATGCCATGGGAGAGGTCTGTAGACAGTGCTGTTTTCTCTGGTTTTCTTACATTTTGGTCATACGTCATCATACTCAACACTGTGGTACCGATCTCTCTCTACGTCAGGTATGCTTCCACAGACCTTTCATGTCTCTGACACTATATGTTAGGGATTGTTGTTATTTATTTTTAGATTCTCCCTCTCTGTCTCTGTTAGCGTGTCTGTCTGTCTCTGCCTTTGTGCGTGTCTGTCTATCGCCGCCTCTGTGCGTGTCTGTCTGTCGCCGCCTCTGTGCGTGTCTGTCTGTCACCATCTTTATGCATGGCTATCTGTCACCCCATCTGTGCGTGTCTGTCTGTAGCTCATCTGTGCCTGTCTGTCTGTCGCTGTTTCACCATTTGTTTTTCTCAAGACAATAGTAAATATAAACTTGTAAAAATTAATGACATACCAGTAGCTTGTACACTTCCTCTTTTGGGTGGGTGTTACATAGTCATGCCACATGGTGAGATCTTGCTCTCCAGCTCTTGAGCTCTCTCTTAACCGTTTGAAGACCACAAGCATCTTGCAAGTTTTTTTTGTGTATTCAGAATGGAGCTTTATGTAAGAGCTAACACATAAAACACACAAAAACATAAACAGAAACACACATGAAACACATGAAACATATTTTATATATATATATATATATATATATATATATATATATATATATGTGACCCATGTTATGTGACTGTGTGTGTGTGTGTGTGTATATATATATATATACAGACTTGGCATTTAATATGGAATATTTTTTTTCCTTGACTTGGGTTTACTTTCTTTCCTCAGTATATCAATCTGGTGAGTTTCTTTTACACTTTGGTGATTTATTTGTTGAAAGAACCATGTCACTAATTGTCTGTCGCAGCAAGAAGTCAACAACAGCATTATATCACAGGTGGCATGGCAAAATGTACGGACAGGTACATTTGACGATTGACTTCACAATTGGGTATATAAGGGTTGTTTCGTTCTGTATTAGTGGAAAACAACTGCTGCACCTCTCCAAAAGTTATTGCCGCTTCCTCTGGAGATGGTCTGTCAACTCGACAATGCTGTTTGTCATGGAGTGGTGGCTTTACGAAATTACGGCATGAAACAGCGTGCTATTGCTCAGTAGTATGGCATCACTCAAGATCAGGTGTCAAAGATCCTGAAACGAAATGCTCAGAGGGGTGTCCCTACTCCAATACCGAGGCCAGGACGTCCCCGCAGAACCACAAGGAGGGATGATTGCCAGCTGCACCGGTTAGTCCGCAATAGCCGTACTAAGACAGCTAATCGGCTTAGGGCTGAGTGGCAGCAACTGACAAATGTGCCTTTATCCAGAAGGCTAGTCAACCAACGACTGGTTCAAGCAGGCTATCGTGCCAGGCGTCCCCTGAGAAAGCTACGCCTGACCAGACAACACCGCCAGCGCCGATTGCAGTGGGCCAGAGAGCACCGTCAATGGCAGCCAGGACACTGGAATCACGTGATCTTCAGTGACAAGTCTAGATTTCTGGTCTGTCGTCAAGATGGCCGCGTCCGAGTGCGCAGACAAGTGCATGAAGCCTACAACAAAGATTGTATAGTGCCAAGAGTCCAAGCTGGAGGTGGTGGGGTGACCGTTTGGGCTGCTTTTCATGCAGGGGGCAAAACTGACCTGGTTGTTCTGAATGGAAACCTGAACCAGTTCAAGTGCAGGGCCACTCTGGAAGAAACATTGCTTCCATTTCCTCATGCAGCCTTTCGAGGAAACTTTGTCTTCCAAGATGACAATGCACGGCCTCATCATGCACAGCATGATCCAACACTTTCTTGCTGACCGTGGTGTAGAGCATATGGAGTGGCCTGCCATGTCCCCGGATATGAATCTGATAGAGAACTTGTGGGAAGAATTAACGCGTCAAATCGACAACTTGGACCAGCAGCCGACCTCTGTGCATGAATTGCAGCAGGCTATTGTCACTGCATCGCAAGCGATTCCTGTCCAAACCTTGGAAAATCTCGTGAACAGCATGCCTCAACGGTGTACATGCTCTCCTGAATGCTGGTGGGGGTTACACGAAGTACTGAACTGTAATTTTAACTGTCCGTAATCCCAGTCGTAATTTAACTTTTGTTTTTGTTAAAAGAAATTTGGCTAATGTGCAAAATAAAGAGATACTTCTGGAAAACGTACAGAAGTTTAACACAGTACTGTCCGTGAATTGAGTTTGATATCAGTTTACATCACTTTCAAGGATCAATTTATTTGTTTCGAAATGTCAAATGTGGTTTTTGTTTCTTTAAAGGTCACATTAACAAAATCTAGAATAATTTCAAAATAATTCCAATGAACTTTTGGTTCTAAGACACCTTGAAAAGTAAGTTCACCCCCACAAAAAAAATATTCCATATTAAATGCCAAGTCTGTATATATATATATATATATATATATATATATATATATATATATATATATATATATATATATATAATATATATTATATATATATATACAGTATATATCTATCTATAATTCCATAATCTCTGTATGTCTGTGACCGCTGTTTCTCGACAACCACGGGTCCGATATACTTTAAACTTGCCAGGTATATTGCTGGAGACCCGAGGATGTGCCTTTTCAAGGTTTCATATTAATCGGACAAGTAGTTACCGAGCTATGTCCAAAAAACGATTCAACCAATCAGAGAGCAGCGAGCTATCACGTGTGCCGAACGTGGCGAACAGACTCTGCCTCGGACGGCACATTTGAGAGCGTATTCATTTATTTCACGTTGGCAAACTATGTTGGCGTTCAACTATGTTTTAAAACTAATTAAAACTAATTTGCGATTCTTTCGCTTTCCTGCGCGTTTGTGCACGCTATGGCGATTTCTTTACCAAACTCCGCAAGCCGTTCGCTTTGGACCAAACCATTTCATGTAAATAGAGGGGGGGGATTGTCACCGTACTCGCAAGCCGTTCGCTTTGGACCAAACCATTTCATGTAAATAGAGGGGGAGGATATAATTTTAGATATAGATATAGTACGGGCATGCCCTAGTATATAATAATTATTATATATATATATTATATATATATATATATATATATATATATATATATATATATATATATATATATATATGTATATATATATGTATATATATATATATATGTATATATATATATATATATATATATATATATGTATATATATATGTATATATATATATATATATATATATATATATATATGTATATATATATGTATATATATATGTATATATATATGTATATACTATATATATATATATATATATATATATATATATATATGTATATATATATGTATATATATATATATATATATATATATATATATATATATATATACACATATACACACACACACACACACACACACACACACACACACACACACACACACACACACACACACACACACACACAGTCACGTGAAAAAGTAAGTACACCCCATTTAAAGTTTTGACATTTTCAACATATTTCAACATACAGCTATTTGATCTTCATTTCAACAATATTGATAGATTAAGGTGATATAATATAATAAATATCATGAAACATTTACATTTTGTAGTCCATTGTATAATTTTAAAAAACATCAATGTAAATTTCGCATGTGGAAAAAGTAAGTACACCCCTACATTTATCACTACTTCAAATACCTAAAATTAGAATCAGGTGCATCAGCTCAGGTGCAAATGATTAGAACATCGTTAGAGAGGATCTTGGAGGAACCTGTCTTATTTAAACCTCAGACATTTCGTTTGGTTTGCTCTTTGTTGTTGAAGTGTGTGGCGTCACTATGCCGAGATCAAAAGAGCTCTCTGGGGCCTTCAGAAAGAAGGTTATAGATGACTACGAGTCTGGGAAGGGATTTAAAAAGATCTCCAAACAAATTGAAATCAATCATTCGACTGTCCGGAAGATCATCGACAAGTGGAGAAGATACCAAACAACTGCCAACTTGTTCAGGCCAGGCCGCCCCAGCAAGTTCAGCCCGAGAGCAGACAGCAAGATGCTGAAAAAAGTCTCGAAGAACCCCCAGAATGTCATCACGGGACCTACAGGCAGCTCTTGCCACTGTTGATGTCAAAGTGCACGAGTCTACCATCAGAAAGAGGCTGCACAAATTTGATCTACATGGGAGGTGTGCCAGGAGGAAACCTTTGCTGTCCAGAAAGAACATCAGGGCAAGACTAAAGTTTGCCAATGAACACCGAGGCAAAGTCCAGCACTTCTGGAACAATGTGCTCTGGACAGATGAGTCAAAGGTGGAGTTATTTGGCTGCAGTAGCAGAAGACATGTTTGGCGAAAACCAAAGACAGCATTTGACCACAAGAACCTGATACCAACTGTAAAGCATTGTGGTGGAAATATTATGGTTTGGGGCAGCTTTGCTGCATCATGGCCTGGGCAGCTCACCATCATAGAATCCACTATGAATTCTTCATTGTACCAGAGGGTGCTTGAGGATAATGTGAGGCCATCTGTCGGAAAGTTGAAGCTCAACCGAAGGTGGACCTTGCAACATGACAATGACCCTAAACATACCAGTAAATCCACCAAGGAATGGCTGAAAAGAAAGAAATGGAGGGTTCTGTAATGGCCAAGTCAAAGCCCGGATCTAAATCCCATCAAAATGTTGTGGGGGGATTTGAAACGAGCTGTGCATGCAAGAAACCCCTCAAACATCGCGCAGCTGAAAGAATTCTGCATGGAGGAGTGGGAAAAAATTTCTCCCAGTCGATCTCAGAGACTGGTAAACAGTTATAAGAAACGCCTACTTGAGGTTGTTTCTGCCAAAGGGGGCAATACCACCTATTAGAGCCAAGGGTGTACTTACTTTTTCCACATGCGAAATTTGCATTTATGTTCATTTAAATTATACAATGGACTACAAAATGTAAATGTTTCATGATATTTGTTATATTATATCACCTTTATCTATTAATATTGTTTAAATGAAGATCAAATAGCTGTATGTTGAAATATGTTGAAAAAGTCAAAACTTTACACGGGGTGTACTTACTTTTTCACGTGACTGTATATATATATTATAATAGGCTACGGTGATTCTGTCTGTCCATCTGTCTGTCTGTCCGGGGGTGTGGCTTACTCTGTTTACAGAGAAGCTCCACCCATTCTTGGAGAGGCTTCATGTAAACAAATATCCACCATTTTATTAACTCGAATAGCTTTGAGGCCTGTTTAGTTAGGCCTGTGCTGTCTTTCTCTCTCACACAGTTTATTTCAACTCAAATTCGATATATCATTTCATTTTTAACAGTCGCTAACATAGTTTTAGACTCGGTTGAAAAAAAACGGGAAGAGAATCCCATGAAAGTTTCCGTTTATAGAACGAAATGATTTCTCAAAGGCCTGTAAAATAAAGCCCATTCATTGAGTTACCCTCACGATTTTATCGAATTCACCATCTGATTTAATTTTTATCGATGGTTTTAGACTCGGTGTCAGAAATAATTGAGAACATCCATGCACACACGGTAAAATGCAGAGATATATTTTTTAAAATTGCGCCACGATGATACACGAAAATACACCGCCTAAAATAACAGTCAGGGAAAATGTCGACATATATTAAAAATTCACTTTTCCTTTTCCTTTAAGATATATTACTTTTACTTTTGATGACAGTCGTCACAAAAACGACATATATTTCTTCGTTCTTATTTCATTCAACATTATTATCCGGAAGTAAAATATGTTTCAGGAAATTACCGAGAGATATTTCTTCGTTTTTTTTTAGTAGTTATGTGCGCATACACTTTAAATAGGTTTTTTGAAATCTTTAATTTTCACAATGTAATTTACTTTCCATTTGTCATTTGATGATTACGAGACACTTCCTCTTGAGGATCGTGACAATTCATGCAATGCGTGGAAACTTCCATTTCCAAAAAGAATGAGACGGTCGATGAAGAACGCAGACTTGAACAGGATGCAGCAAGAAAACGAATGAAACGGGCGAACGAGTCCGTCGATGAACGTCAATGCAAACTTGAACATCATGCAGCGAGAAAAAGAACGAGACGGGAGAACCGCACAGGATGCTGCCGCAACAATGATGAGGAGGGTTGGAGAGGACTGAGGAGTGAGGGGTTGGAGAGGAGTTAGGGGTTGGAGAGGACTGAGGAGCGAGGGGTTGGAGAGGAGTTAGGGGTTGGAGAGTGAGGAGCTAGGGGTTGGAGAGTGAGGAGCTAGGGGATGGAGAGGAGCGAGAAATTGGAGTGCAGTGAGGGTTTGGAGAGTGACGAGCGAGGGGTTGGAGAGCGAGGAACTAGGGGTTGGAGAGTGAGGAGCTAGGGGTTGGAGAGTGAGGAGCTAGGGGTTGGAGAGAGAAGAGCTAGGGGTTGGAGAGTGAGGAACTAGGGGTTGGAGAGGAGCGAGAAAATGGAGAGGAGTGAGGGGTTGGAGAGCGAGGAGTGAGGGTTGGAGAGTGAGGAGCGAGGGGTTGGAGAGGGAGGAGCGAGGGGTTGGAGAGCGAGGAGCGAGGGGTTGGAGAGTGAGGAGCTAGGGGTTGGGGAGTGAGGAGCTAGAGGTTGGAGAGTGAGGAGCTAGGGGATGGAGAGGAGTGAGAAATTGGAGTGGAGTGAGGGTTTGGAGAGTGAGGAGCGAGGGGTTGGAGAGCGAGGAGCTAGGGTTTTGAGAGTGAGGAGCTAGGGGTTGGAGAGAGAAGAGCTAGGGGTTGGAGAGTGAGGAGCGAGCGGTTGGAGAGTGAGGAGTGAGGGGTTGGAGAGTGAGGAGCGAAGGGTTGGAGAGCGAGGAGCGAGGGGTTGGAGAGTGAGGAGCGAGGGGTTGGAGAGTGAGGAGCGAGGGGTTGGAGAGCGAGGAGCTAGGGGCTGGAGAGCGAGGAGCTAGGTTTTGGAGAGCTCGGAGTTGGAGAGCGAGGAGCTAGGGGTTGGAGAGTGAGGAGCGAGGGGTTGGAGAGTGAGGAACTATGGGTTGGAGAGCAAGGAGCGAGGGGTTGGAAAGTGAGGAGCAAGGAGTTGGAGCGTGAGGGCCGATTGGAGTGGAGAGTGAGGGCCGATTGGAGTGGAGAGTGAGGGCCAACTGGAGCGGAGAGTGAGGAGCGATTGGAGAGGAGAGTGAGGAGCGATTGGAGAGAGTGAGGAGCGATTGGAGGGGAGTGTGAGGGATTGGAGAGGAGTGTGAGGGATTGGAGAGGAGTGTGAGGGATTGGAGAGGAGTGTGAGGGATTGGAGAGGAGTGTGAGGGATTGGAGAGGAGTGTGAGGAAGTATTGGAGAGGAGTGTGAGGAAGTATTGGAGAGGACTATGAGGAGGTATTGGAGGGGAGTGTGAGGAGGTATTGGAGGGGAGTGTGAGGAGGAGTGGGATTGGAGAGGCGTGAGGGAGGAGAGTGTCAGGTGGAGAGGAGTGAGGGGTCACATATTATGTGAAATAAATAAATTGTGTTCATAACACCATTTCTGGATCTGATGAATTGCCAGGAACCATTTTGTAAAATTTAATATGCAGCATCTAAATCAAGATGTCCAAATGTCATACACGTCCATGCCCGTGGGATTCCCATGGGTGACTCCACGAGACTGCAGCAAGAAAAATAACGAGACACTCGACGAACGTGATCACAGACTCGCACAGGATGCTGCTGCAATAACGATGAGGAGGGTTGGAGAGGAGCGAGGGGTTGGAGAGGAGTTAGGGGTTGGAGAGTGAGGAGCTCGGGGTTGGAGAATGAGGGGCTAGGGGTTGGAGAGGAGTGATAAATTGGAGAGGAGTGAGGTGTTGGAGAGTGAGGAGAGAGGGGTTGGAGAGCGAGGAGTTGGAGAGTGAGGAGCTAGGGGTTGGAGAGTGAGGGGCTAGGGGTTGGAGAGTGAGGGGCTAGTGGTTGGAGAGGAGTGAGAAATTGGAGAGGAGTGAGGTGTTGGAGAGTGAGGAGGGAGAGGGGTTGGAGAGCGAGGAGTTGGAGAGTGAGGAGCTAGGGGTTGGAGAGTGAGGAGCTTGGGTTGGAGAGCGAGAAATTGGAGAGGAGTGAGGGGTTGGAGAGTGAGGGGCGAGGAGTTGAAGAGTGAGGAGCGAGGGGTTGGAGAGTGAGGCGCGAGAAGTTGGAGAGTGAGGAGCGAGGGGGTGGAGAGTGAGGGGCGAGGTGTTGGAGAGTCAGGAGCGAGGTGTTGGAGAGTGAGGCGCGAGGGGTTGGAGAGTGAGGGGTGGAGAGCGAGGGGTTGGAGAGCGAGAAGCGAGGAGTTGGAGAGCGAGGATTGAGGGGTTGGAGAACGAGGAGCTAGGGGTTGGAGAGTGAGGAGCTAGGGTTGGAGAGCGAGGAGCGAGGGGTTGGAGAGTGTTACGGATTCGTCACTTCCATTGTCGTGGTTTGCATCCACTGTAAATATTTCTGATTCCATGTACTATTATTGTTTTCAAAAGGTTTATTGTCCATCAATTGTTTTCAAAAAGTAAAAAAGTAAATGTTAAAAGAAACAGAAACAGGAAACCGGATCGGGAACCGGACGACGAAGAGGAAGAGGAAAAAAAGAAGGGCCGAGCGAGTGGAGTCGGACAAGAAGAAGCCGAGTTGCTCCGAGTTCAGAATCGAACGTTGGCGAGCAAGAGTCACTAGCGAACTTTCGGGTTTCCGGGAAAGGGATTCCTGGGACAGAGTTGTCATCGCTGTGACCGATCAACCTGCGTGCCAGGTTTTTGGCAGTGGATTCCGAGGAGAATTATCGCCGGGCCGTTACGTCTCAAGAGCGGGTCGTCGGCCATTTTGACTCACGCAGGACTTGTGCTTCGCTCGCGGTTTCGTCTCTTTTCGACCATTTTCACCGTATTCAGACGTCGATCTGGGGTGTGTGTGTGACGTGGCTTTTTGAAGGTTACTTCGTCCATACCCAAGGGTATGATCTCTCAGTCGCCTGTAGCGCGCCTTTGGATTTCCCAGTCGCCTTGAGGGTGCCTTTGTACAGCTTCGGCGGTGTGACTGACTGTATTTGCCATCCGCACGGGATTCTGGTCTCGATTGGACATCGTTCTGGCGATCGCTGGAGCGAATCAACTTCGTCTTGAAGCCGGGAATAAGAGACATTGGGGAATGTTCTTGTTTCACTCAGTTGGAGCACAGTGAGTTATATATTACAAAACTGATGGTACCATCATCGGACATATTGATTGTACTTTTGAATACTATTGTTGTTGTACTGTTATTCTTGTGTGATCTTAATACAATATTTGTTTGTGAGTAACAATTGGGGTGGCTTCTCCGTTGATCTTTGACACACAGAATAACACATTTTTCTGCCGTGACTCCTCTCGGGGCTCGGAGGTACACCGTGACCAGGGGGTCGGGGAGGAGCACGTAACAGAAATTGGGGGCTCGTCCAATTGGCTCGGGGGCTCGAAATTGGGATCCTCGTCCGTGATTCAATTCCCTAAGAACATTCGTCCGGGATAGAATTCCCTAACATTCCCAAAATTCCCAAATTTGGAATTTTTTCCCTAACATTCCCAAATTTTTCAAAAAAAATTGGAAAATTTTTGTGTGAAGGTTAACAGGTGGTAACTGATAGTCACCATGGTGTTTGACGCAGACCATTTTGCGGCGTCCCCTAATGAGGCACAGTTCCAAGTGTTAAAAAAATCGGAACTCTTAATATTGGCCAGACATTTTAACTTGGAGGTCCGAGTTAATATGAAGAAAGCAGAGATGCAGATCTCTGGTGGGACAAGGAACATGGACAGAGGTAGCCTTGGATTGGTTACCCGAGGAAAAATAAAATGTGGAGCTCCGGAAAATGGAGATGCAACTGCAGAGCCAGGAAAGGGTAAAAGCAGAGGAAATGAAAGCAGAGGAGAGAAGAGCAGAGGAAAGGAGAGCTGAAGAAGAAAGAAGAGCAGGGGAAAGAGCAGAGGAAAGGAGAGCTGCAAGGGAACTCGAAGAAAAAAGAGAAAAGGAAAGAGCAGAGGAAAGGAGAGCTGAAAGGGAGTTAAAGGAACGTGACATGGAGTATCAGAAGGAAGTTAAACTCAAGGAGGTGGAATTAAGGGGAGAACGGGGAGAGGTAGCATCCATGCCGGCTGGTTCGACAACTAGTCAGAACACCTCGGATGTTGGTAGACATGTGAGGCTGGTTCCACCCTTCAATGAAAAGGAGATAGCCAAGTTTTTTTTACACTTTGAGAAAGTGGCTCAAATGCTTAAATGGCCTGTGGGGTCCTGGACCATGTTAGTGCAAAGTGTTCTGGTGGGTAAAGCTCAAGATATATTTTCGGCTTTACCGATTGACAAATGTACAGATTATGAGGAAGTGAAGAAAGCCATTTTTTTTTTTTTTTTTTTTTTTTTTTTTTTGTATACAAGATCGAGGCTCGTGAAAGAGATAACATTAATCACACAAAAAGACAAACCGACACACAAAAAACAAGGGGAGCGGCAGACAAGATGGGGAGAGAGGGGGAAGGACACAAAAGAGAGGGGGAAGAGGGGGAAGGACACAAACACAACATTTGAGAGCAGGGACATCGGGAGGACTTGGGGGGAGGTGGGAGAGGAATAAAACATATGAACACTGCAAAGACTCTGGGGTGAATTGCCGGGGGTAGAAAAGATCAAGGTTTTCGATGGGGGAAGATAAGAGATGGTGGTGAACAGCTGTTTTAAAGACCTGGAGGGAGGAGTGGGATTGAAGGGAGTGGGGGAGTTTGTTCCAGAGGCGGGAGAAAAGGGGAATGAAAGAGTGAAGGTGAGCAGAGAGCCTAGACTTTGGCAGTTTAACCATAAGAGGGTTGCAGGCAGATCTTGTGCGACCTGAAGGAATATTGGGGGGACAGAGCACAGAGAGAGCTGGGGGAGCAAGGCCGGAGAGGAGTCGGTAGAAGACAGAAAGACCACCAACCTGCCTGCGGTGAGTGAGTGAAAGGCCCTCGGTGTTGACTACATCGCAGGAGATTCCAATGATTCTGAAAGCTTTGGCCTCAACAGCGTGAAGCCGAGCAAGGTGTGAGGCAGGAGCACCAGCCCAGAGGGGGTAACAGTATTCCATTGAGCTGCGGATGAAAGCCTTGTATGTGGTGAGGAGCTCAGGTGTGCCAAGGAAGGACTTCGCACGACGGAGGATGCCCAGTCGGCGACTGGCTTTGGAGGCCAGCTTGGAAATGTGGTTTTCCCAAGAAAGATCATGGCAGATAGTGGCATTCTCAAAGCCTATGAATTGGTTCCTGAAGCTTACCGGCAAAAATTTCGGAATGCCAGGAAGAGGGAGGGTGAGACCCATGTGGAGTTTGCCAGAATGAAGGAAACCATGTTTGATCGGTGGTGTGATTCGAAGGGGATTGGGAAAGACTTCGAACTGTTGCGACAATTGATCTTGGTGGAGGAATTCAAACAGTGTGTCCACGAGGACATTAAAGTACATCTGGAGGAAAAGAAGGTACCAGAGTTGCATGAGGCAGCAACCGTGGCAGAGGACTATGCCTTCACACACAGGATGGGGTTCCACAAACCTAACTTCCTGCCTCGAGTTAGCCAGGGGAGTTATGGTAAATCAGGTGCGGAGAACGAATATTCATGGGGGCGACCTAGAGATTACTATGAGGACAAATCTGATACCGCGACTTTTAGGGATTCGAAGACTACAGGTCCAAGACAGACTTATCTTCCGGGGGGCTCGAGGCAGACCACGAATTTTTCCTCCGGGCCTACTTGCGCTTTTTGCAAGAAACCTGGACACTTGATGTCCCAATGTTATGCCCTGGAAAGGAAAAATCAGGAGCGGAGTCAGACTAGTACAACTCCGAATGCATTGGCAAATGCGAGAAATCGTCCTTGGAGGACAGTGCCTTGTGAAGGTTCCCATGCCAAAATTACGGCATCACAGAACGACCTTGTTCAAGAGGGTTACAAACCCTTTATTTCAGAGGGGTTTGTGTCACTGGATGGAACCTTGACTAACCAGAGACCTGTTAGGGTATTGAGGGACACAGGAGCACATCAATCTTTGATGCATGAGGGCATTTTGCCATTGTCAGAGAAGACGGCAACTGGTGTTAGTGTTCTTTTACAGGGGGTTGGTGGCTGTGTTAAAGCCCCACTTCATGTCATCCATTTGAAGTCTGATTTGGTGTCAGGACCGGTCACCGTAGGGTTACAAGCCACTCTACCTGTAGAGGGAATATCTTTTGTTATCGGGAATGATTTGGCCGGTGGTCAAGTTTCTGGTAACCCGATGTTTGTTGAAAAGCCTAGTATGAAAAATAACACTGCACAGGTAGAGCAGGAGATTCCAGGTATCTTTCCATCCTGTACCGCGACTCGTGCTATGGGTAGGAAGCGCTCTGAAGAGAAGAGGAAGGTACTGACGTCACGCTTTGCACAGGCACGTCTTGTCAAGTACCCAACAACTAAGTGTCAGCACACACACATCATGGATGGAGGCAATGTTGGCAAGCTCTTTGTAGGTGGACTGAACTTCAAAACAAGGGAAGTTGTTCTGGACTCTGTCTTCGGCCAATATGGACCACTCTTGGAAGTGCGGCTGATAAAAGACAGCGAGACGCAAAAGTCAAGATGGTTTCGCTTTGTCAAGTTCGAAAACACAAAGGATGCCAAAGATGCAGAAAAGGATTTGAATGGCAAGGATTTGGATGGTCGGACCTTAATAGTAGAGAAGGCAGGCCATGGGCGTCGAGGGGGCTACAGAGGAGGAAAACGTGGAGGTAGTTTCAGGGGTGGCTATGGCTCCCGGGGTGGGAGTGGTAGTTTTGGTGGTGGCCGCAGTCGAGATTACTATAGAGGATCCCAGAGTTACGGCAGCTCCCGAAGGGATGATTATCAGGGTAATGGCCGAGAAGGAGACCGCTATCCACGTGACTACAGCGACAAGCGCTCCAACCGTGATTATTGTGAAAGTTAGGAAGAGTTTGAAGCACAGATTGCTGCGGAGCAGCCGAGCCAAGATTTCTACACGGATTAACCGTGAACTCCACGTTCCTAAAGGCATCCATGTAGTGAATACTTCCAGGCCTCACCACCCAACCACCATGAAACCTGGCTCGCAGCTCGGCCTCCCTAAAAAAGTGCTATAGATTTGCTTGACTTGGGATTTTTGATCACAACCCCTTAACCTTCATTCAAAAAAATGAAAAATAAAAACCAGAGGTTGATGAGAAGGAGTTTGGCTTTGCAGGAGTTCGGCTTGAAATTGAGCATGTAAACGGCAGGGATAATGTCGTTGCGGATGCTTTGTCCAGAGTGAACTAACTTTGGAAATCTCTGTAGGTTGTTTGAAGTTTTGTTGCTTTATTTTTGGGCAATATTGAGTATCGTTGCTCACGGGAATTGATGATTTGGGGTGTGAGTTTACTTTTGTTTGTTGGGAGAGTTTGCCTCCAAAGAAAGTTTTCACTATGTTCAAACTTTCTTTTTTGAGGGGGGGGGGGGGGGGGAAGTGTTACGGATTCGTCACTTCCGTTGTGGTGGTTTGCATCCACTGTAAATATTTCTGATTCCGTGTACTATTATTGATTTCAAAAGGTTTATTGTCCATGAACTGTTTTCAAAATGTAAAAAAAGTTAATGTTAAAAGAAACAGGAAACCGGATCGGGAACCGGACGACGAAGAGGAAGAGGAAAAAAAAAAAGGGCAGAGCGAGTGGAGTCGGACAAGAAGAAGCCGAGTTGCTCTGAGTTCGGAATCGAACGTTGGCGAGCAAGAGTCACTGGCGAACTTTCGCGTTTCCGGGAAAGGGATTCCTGGGACAGAGTTGTCTTCGCTGTGACCGATCAACCTGCGTGTCAGGTATTTAGCGATGGATTCCGAGGAGAATTATCGCCCTGCCGTTACGTCTCAAGAGCGGGTCGTCTGCCATTTTGACTCGCGCAGGACTTGTGCTTCGCTCGCGGTTTCATCTCTTTTCGACCATTTTCACCGCATTCAGACGTCGATCTGGGGCGTGTGTGTGACGTGGCTTTTTGAAGGTTACTTCGTCCATACCCGAGGGTGTGATCTCTCAGTCGCCTGTAGGGTGCTTTTGGATTTCCCAGTCGCCTTGAGGGCGCCTTTGTACAGCTTCGGCGGTGTGACTGTACTTGCCATCCGCATGGGATTCTGGTCTCGATTGGACATCGTTCTGGCGATCGCTGGAGCGAATCAACTTCGTCTTGAAGCCGGGAATAAGAGACATTGGGGAATGTTCTTGTTTCACTCACTTGGAGCACAGTGGGTTATATATTACAAAACTGATGGTACATCACATCGATCGTACAAAACATCATCGGACATATTGATTGTACTTTTGAATACTATTGTTGTTGTACTGTTATTCTTGTGTGATCTTAATACAATATTTGTTTGTGAGTAACAATTGAGGTGGCTTCTCCGTTGATCTTTGACAGAATAACACATTTTTCTGCCGTGACTCCTCTCGGGGCTCGGAGGTACACCGTGACCAGGGGGTCGGGGAGGAGCACGTACCAAGAGCGAGGAGCTAGGGGTTGGAGAGTGAGGAGCGAGGGGTTGGAGAGCGAGGAGTTGGAGAGTGGGGAGCTAGGGGTTGGAGAGTGAGGAGCTTGGGTTTGGAGAGCGAGAAATTGGAGAGGAGCGAGGGGTTGGAGAGTGAGGGGCGAGGAATTGGAGAGTGAAGAGCGAGGGGTTGGAGAGTGAGGAGCGAGGTAGTTGGAGAGTGAGGAGCGAGGGGTTGGAGAGTGAGGGGCATGGTGTTGGAGAGTGAAGCATGGCGGCCTTCTGATAATAGCATTTTATAATTCCGATTTTTTTTTTACAAATTCTCATAATTATCCGAATCCATATTCATATCTTCACCAAAATCCAATCATTACTGTAAGTTTTTAAATAATTCGTCTTCTTTCATCAAACTTACTTTCATATTTTACTTACAAAATATCTCACATAATTCACAAGGTCTTTCATACCAAGCATCAGATTGGGCATAATTAATAGGTCTTTACTTTCAGCACACAAATCTTTGAAATCACCATTACATTACAAATCACCAAATCACCAACATTTTTTATTTATTTTATTACAAATAAAACAAACAAACAAAATTAACTTGGTCCATTTATCAACCTGAATGTTTGTTTTTCCCCATCCTTAACAATTTTTCTTTCACATTATTTTCATTATTTGAGCCTGGTGTTGGCTTAGCGGTTAGGGTGCCGGCTTGGGATCCTCGGATCCTGAGTTTGAATCCCGGTCGATCGCTGAATTAACACCAGGGGGGTTGACTCAGCCTGTCATCCTTCCGAGATCGGCAAATTGAGCACGAGCTTGCTGGGATGAATGATCCCGGTGTGTACCCCGGTTTAGAATAGGTACACCGTATCCCTGCGTGTCGTAAGAGGCGACTAAGAGGGTTGGCGTCAGGAAGGGCATCCGGCCATAAAAATTGCCTCAAAAAGAGAACCATGACGTCACGGGGCCCGCAAGGCTAACCCCCGCTTTAGCGGGGGAAAATGGCCTCAAAACGATCATTCATTCATTCATATTCATTATTTTCATTATCTCTCACATTCATTATTTTACAAAATCTGTTGCCAAGATCTGTATTGTCCTCTCTCCTTT
Organism: Myxine glutinosa; assembly: GCF_964187855.1. Lineage (NCBI taxonomy): Eukaryota > Metazoa > Chordata > Myxini > Myxiniformes > Myxinidae > Myxine > Myxine glutinosa. The sequence goes on along the minus strand of NC_136262.1, from coordinate 5,866,690 downwards.
TTTATTAATATTAACCATTTTCTCTAGCCATGGAATAGTCCATTATTCATCGTCCTCTCAATCTTTAAAAATTAGCCAATTATTTTAACCCACCTTTTTGCCCCCAAAATCAACAAGTCACATTCCCTGTATATTGCCAACATTGTTCATAGTTTAAGTATTATCCAGAACTAAAATTCTATTAACCCATCAACTTGTAGATGCACATATTTATATCCCATTAACCCAATAATTCTCAATTTTGGTCACAATTTTCCAATGTCTAGGAATCCGTCCACAAGCTTTTGCCATGGATGTCAGAATCCGTTAAGGAGCTTGTAACGACTCACGTATTCACACCTGTTGTAACATCTCCAGCTACCTCACTTTCCAAACCATCTGGCATGCCTGCAAATTACTGGAGATGTCGGCACCTGTTTGAGCTCCATTATGTCAGGCTCTTCGTCTTCTCCTGTTATCAACTCAAAAAAAACCAGCTCCACGTGATAAAAACATATTCACATTAGAACAGCACATACCTCCACCAGGCTGAACAGTTGAAGGACACCATGTTGATTGGAATTTCTTGCTCAACTTCTTAGCAGACATTTGGTTGCCCTCGGCCTCCTGTAGAATCGATTTGATTGCACTTTTCCAGTTGAATTTTTCTCCTTTAACCCCAGCATCCAAATCTTCACTTCCACCTTTCAATTGAGCAGATCCTTTTACTTTTCCTTTTTATTATTCTTCTTCTTTCCAGTTGATGGGTTTTCATTGTTTAATTCACCATCAGCATCGGTTGTATCTTCAGATTTTTGCTTCTTCTTTTTTGACCTCTTTTCTTCTTGCTCACGTACCTCATCATTTTCAGCCTCTACCTCCTTCTTCTTTCTCTTCCTTTCCCGCTTACTATTATTGTTGAGTTTCGCTGCACCATCCACTTCTTGATTCATGCCCTCGTTCTTTTCCAAAGTACAGCCCAGGGTTACTGCTCCAGACTTTTCCATTTGCTTTGGATTCTGTGCACTCGAGTTTTCAACTGAGATGATATTCCAGATCTCGTCCACGACTTTACAGTCAGTAACCTTCATAGAGTTCTGCAAATAATTATCATATTTCTTCCTCTTTAATGGAATGCGCTGCAACTGAAGCAAGCACTGCAATATGGGAAGAGCCTTGGTGCTGACCCGGCACGATTCAATCGCTTGATTGGCTTGCTCGATACACCGACTTTGCTTTGCATTTCCTTTGACCTGATTCGCATCATAGTCCTTACCGCCATACTTTTCCTTTTCTTTGATGCATCTCAGATGCATCTGATACTCTTCACCCCTGAATTCCTTTCCGCAGTCGAGGCACGACAAACACAAGCATTTCCGACATTGCTGCTTGTGTTTTTCCACTTCGGATTTCTTCACACACTCCACAATCTTCCTATCATATTCACAACATAAGTAGAAATGTTTTATAGATAATTTTAAAATAATAATTGTCCCTTTATTTTTGTATGGTTGCCATTGGTAATATCCAGAGCTAAAGAATCGATATGCTTATTCTTTTTCCTTGTTACACACACACACAACCTGTCCACCAAGTTTCGTCCGAATCTGTCCACAACTTTTTGAGATGTCCATCTCACAGACAAAAAAAGACACAGGCAGATGAACAGAACAGAACAGAAGTCGAACAGAAAGGCAGGGGTCCTGATCCCATCTTTCATCCCATGTTTCTCAGGCAGGGGGACTCCACAATGTGTGCTCCATCCCTCGGATGGGCGTTAAACTTGGTGTCCCGTCTGTCCGGCATTCGTTGCTGGATGCAAGATCCCATGGTGTCCCCCGTTAAGAGTAGGCGAGTTATCGCCGGCATTCTGAACAAATTCCAAATTCCTGCCCCAACTGCCACTGCAAAGGCAATGGCAACCCATCCAGTGTGACCCCCGCCAAGAGACTGCCTCACACTCTGAACCCTCGATTACATGGGACCCGACAGAGACAACTCACTTCTTCACCTTCATCTACCTTGCTTTTGTCCAATTTCATCCAGCCACTCCACAATGCTCACCTGTGACCTGGCCAATTTGCATCTCCACCTCACGTGAGCATTCATTACCTGGTTACCTGACTCGCACACCTGTATCAAATGTCCAACTGGAGCCATATGTGACCCCTTCATGACGCAAGCAATTCAACGTGATGATGTCATGCCATATTCGAACTCAGAGCGCACGTTCGCGCTTCCACACGATATACTTTGCCCCAAGTCCCACGTGAATTTAGCCCATCTACATACAACGTACGCTCACCGGCGAACGATATCTCCAATTTGCCACGTTCCCATCCAAAAAGGGGACACTGCATCAGCGGCACTTCCACACCCTCAGCCAACGATGTCATATATACTCAGTACCCATGAATGGTACATGCTACCATCATATACCAATATGCTGTAGCATTTATTTATTTATCACAATACCATTCGCACTCTGGTCAAGTCCGGCCGCAACCATATCCTTCAAGACTCCCTTAATGCGACTTTCTCTCAAACAATTATCTTACCCGGCACGGATTCTCGCACGGATTCCCCCGCGCGTCAAGCAGGCGAAACAGCCCCGAATACAAACCACTAGACCACCCCAGGCCCATATTCAAAGGTGAGGGCACAATCATTCAACTACCCGATGTGCCGCATCCTGGAGCATGCAAATCGCTCACCATAACCTCACGACACGTTCATGTGATTACTTTCTGTATTTATTGTGCATACAATGCTCATCTGACCTCCAAAATGCTCTACAACCCGCCTGGCAGATCCAGCCCAAACAGACTGGAACTCTAACGACTCTCACCTCTTATTCATCTGTCTTTACCTTGATATTGTACACCTATTGTATAAAGCTTCCCTTCCTAATATCACTTGGCTGTGACTTTTAGTGGTCACACTTGATATACCCGCAAGATGTTACTGAAAAATCAAACTTCATTTGTAAAATTCCCTTGCCTCTAATTTTACATTACCCAATCATCAATGATGTAACCAGACGTCACACAATGCCTACCCCTGCCAAATTTCGAACGAATCCATCCACACCTTCCTGAGACGTCCTGCCCACAGATAGACAGACGGACAAACAGCCAGACAGAGGGTCGAGGTTGGATTTGAATCTTAACCCCATGATAAACTGTCATTCCTCGCATAGACGTTAAAAACGGCATCTCGTCTTCGTTGGTATATATTTTTTTTTTTTGTATACATAATCGAGGCTCGTGAAAGAGCTAACATTTATCACACAAACAAATCAAACAGACAAACAAACAAAGTGTATAAAAAGGGGAGCGGTAGACAAGATGGGGAGAGAAGGGGAAGGACATAAATACAACATTTGTGAGGGACATCGGGGATTTGTGGGAAGGAGAGGGCTTGGGGGGAGGCGGCGTGGGAAGGGGGAGGGGGGGTGGGAGAAGTATAAACACAAGGACACCAAGGACTTCCAGGAAAGAAGTTGTTATTTCAAAAAAGAGGATTTGGGGTGAAATTAGCGGGGGTAGAACAGATCAAGGTTTTGGATGGGGGAAGATAAGAGATGGTGGTGAACAGCTCTTTTAAAGACCTGGAGGGTGGAGTGGGATTGAAGGGAGTGAGGGAGTTTGTTCCAGAGGCGGGAGAAAAGAGGAATGAAAGAGTGAAGGTGAGCAGAGAGTCTTGATTTTGGCAGTTTAACCATAAGAGGGTTGCAGGCAGATCTTGTGCGACCTTTAGGAATATTTGGAGGACAGAGCCCAGAGAGAGCTGGAGGAGCAAGGCCGGAGAGGAGTCGGTAGAAGACAGAAAGACCATCAAACTGCCTGCGGTGAGTAAGTGAAAGGCCCTCGGAGGTATCTTCATCACGGGAGATTCCAATGATTCTGAACGCTTTGGTTTCAACAGCGTGAAGACGAGCTAGGTGTGAGGCAGGAGCACCAGCCCAGAGGGGAGAGCAGTATTCCATTGAGCTGCGGATGAAAGCCTTGTATGTGGTGAGGAGCTCAGGTGTGCCAAGGAAGGACTTCGCACAACGGAGGATGCCCAGTCGGCGACTGGCTTTGGAGGCCAGATTTGAAATGTTGTTTTCCCAGGAAAGATCATGGCAGATAGTGAGACCCAAAAGCTTGAGTGACAGAACTTCTTGGAGAGTATTATTCAGAAAGTGGATGGGAGGGTTGTCCAGTCGGTCTTTTCGGAGAGACATCGTAAGAGAGTGAGATTTGTCAGGATTGAAAGACATGTTCCACTTATTTGCCCAGTCAGTGATTTTGTCCAGGTCTGCAGAGAGTGAGGAGGCTGCAGACTGCCGATCTGAGGGATGAGGAATAGAGCGGCAGAGAGTGGAGTCATCAGCAAAGAGATAGAGAGGATTTTCAAGAGAGTCGGAGAGATCATTGATAAAGACCAGAAAAAGCACAGGGCCCAGAACACTGCCTTGGGGAACTCCAGCCTGAACAGGAAGAGGAGATGAGAGAAACCCATTCAGGGCCACACGTTGACTATGACTAGAGAGGAAGTCCGCCAGCCATGCATGGAGATTTCCATAGATACCAAAGGAGGAGAGTTTGTTGAGCAGAGCGGGGTGCCAGACCGTATCGAAGGCACGTGATATATCGAGGGAGACAGCTCTAATTTCCTGTTTGGCATTGAGGACCTCCATCCATTGTTCACACAGCAGAAGCAGCATGTCCAGAGTACAGTGACCTGGTCTGAAACCAAATTGATGACCAGAGATCAAGCAATTGGAGAAGAGGAAAGATTTCATATCCGAAGCAATGATGGATTCCATGACTTTGCTGATAATTGGGAGAAGGCTGATTGGTCTGTAGTTACTAGGATCTGTTTTTGCACCTTTTTTGTGTAAAGCGGTGATGTTGGCCGATTTCCAAGCAGATGGCAGTTGACCTTGAGCAAAAGAGAGGGTGAAGAGAACAGAGAGAGGGAGTGAAAGAGCGGAAGAACAGGATTTTAGGACCCGTGGGCTGATGCCGTCAGGTCCAGTTGCAGAATCAGAGTCGAGGGTTGACAGAAACTTTTCCACCTTGTCAGGAGGAAAGGACACATAGTCCAGGAGCAGCTGGGTACGACTGGGTACGGTGGGTACAGAGAGGGATGGGTTTGGGACACAAGATTTAGAGGCAAACACAGAGTTGAGGCATTCAGCTTTTTCACGTGCGGAGTCAACTGTGTAGCCGTTTGAGGTAAGGGAGGGGATGGAGGGGGAACAAACACCAGAAACAGATTTGACCAGACGCCACCAGGATTTGGAAGAGGGAGACAGATAAGAGAGTTCGGTCTTGAGAATGGAGAGATATTGTTTCCTGGCTCTCCTGAGGGTGGACACACACTTGGTTCGGGCTTTGTGAAAGGAAATGAGATTTCCTTCCGTTGGATTTGCTTTCCAGGAGACGAAGGCAAGTTGTTTCTGGGCAACAGCCTCACCACAAGATTCCCTGTACCATGGACATGAAGGGTATGAAGGGTATGACAGGTGAAGATAGGTGTGAGGTATGACCTCACATGAGGTATGACCTTCATGGTATGACCATGAAGGGTATGACAACTGAAGACGAGATGGGATAAATCTGTGCATGAGAGAGAGCAATTTACTTTGGAAGAATCCCCAGGATGAGTTGATGTCAGAGGCGGTAGAGATGGGAGACCAGTCCAGATGATTGATGGCTGCTTGAAGACCGAGCCATCAAAGAGCCATCAAAGATCCCACGTGGGAGCAAAAGCATGGGAGTAAAAGATTTAGATTTCCTCCGTTCACAAATTACGTACACAATTTCAGTTTTAACCAACAAAAAATTTTCTTTTGTCCCGATTTAAGTCCCTGTCATGTTGTTAAATTAACATCTAGTGGGTTGACCCAGCCTATCATCCTTTCATTTAACTCTGACTTTTACTCCCATGCTAAATCTGTGGGGATATAATTAAATACATGTTTTTTAAAACCCGGCTGCACACGCTCTCCCTACAGGCTCACTCTAGCCTGCCATTTTCCACAAGCAGACTGAATCGAATCTCAAAAAAAATCCAAACTGACACCATCTATTTCTTAGCCCCAAATTTACTTAATTTAGTTTTAACCTTTGCATCATTCCATAACATCATATAATATCATTCCATAACCAAATTTGGTCAGAATCTCATTACAAGTTTGCAAATTATCACAACAACAGGATATCTGACCCTTGACCTCTCGACCCAAAAATGCAATCAATGACATCCCACGTGACATAACCTCGTCATTTTCAAACTACATGCAACAGTGATGCGAGATGATATTTGCAAAACTTCACATTAATAGGGTGAGCTGCCTCAAAGGTATGCTCATCCAATACACATCCACATTGCATAATTTATGCAGGCAATACATGAAGTCCTGGATTTGGGGATAGAGTTAGGGAGGGAAAGAATCTGGAAGGCATTTGCATCCAAATTCTGGGAAGCATTTGTACTCCAGGAAGCATTTCGGCAAGCATTTTCTGACCTCCAACAAGCAATAGGCCAATACATCTCACAGGAAGACTCGTAATTCTCATATAAATAGATCAAGCATAAATGTTTACAAGTCCTCACCTGTAAACATCAGCTGGATCGAAGAATACTTGTCTACTTCTGTGGCTGGAAATATATGTACAAATACATCCTTTGTGTGTTATGACAATATTTATTCATTCAAATATATTTTCCATACATTCACTGGTAGTTAGTTACCACACTACACACCATTTTGAAGAACACACCCTGACCTTCACCGGCACACCTATCTCTTTGTATAATCTTGTCCAACCATTCTCATCCATCCATTTCTTTCGTGCTACCAAAAAGCATTCCATTCATTCACTTGCAGCTCCATATTTTCTTTTTTTTTCCTGAACGGGGCATAATTCTGCATGCCCGATCCAACTCAACCTCCTGATTGTGAGTTTACCCTGGTCTCTACCTGACCTGACCTTCCTGCCTGGTAGGTGCGCTTCTAGTGCGGCTTCATTCCGCCACCAGGAATTCCTCCCTTTTTGGCCATTTCTCACTGAAGGTTCTGGTTTAGCTCAGTCCACTGTCTCTCGTCTCTCACCGTGGCAAATCCATGTATTTCAAACAAAAAATGTGCCGGAGTTTTGCGAAGAGGTACTACTTCCTTTCCTGTCTTGTTACCCATCTTCTCTCTGGGCTTACCCTTCCTGGAGTGATCTCGGCGTATGACGTCTGCCTTTACCTCACACCCCCCTCCCCTGCCAACTGAACCCTCTACCCTCTTGGTTCAACAATATCCTTGTTACTCCGGACCAATCGTCCGTACTTTACAATTTCTCGTTTCGTGGCTTTCAAGCACGGCGGCCAGCAGAGACGAATAAAAGCCAGAGGAAGAGCTCGGAGCACAATTTGGAATCCCTTTTTAAGCACAGAGGCTTACCTTTTTCATCAAATCAATTGCCGCGGCCTGTCTCCTCTCAGTTCCTTTGGGATTCGTCTCGGTCGGTCCTGATCCGTGATGAGCCCTGAACGGAGAGTGTAAGATGCTTCCGGGCACCACTTTAACGCTCCTAAGTCTGAACGGTAGTACTACCCTCAGCGGTTGCTGTCTACAACCTGCTACCGAAATGATGTCAAAGGTCGCGTGGTTTGGCAGTCATATTGGATATAAAAACGAACCTTGTCTGATCAACACGAAACTTGACAAATATGATTCCCTACACAGTCATTGGCAGAGTGTAAATTTTTGATGTCATAGGCCACGTGGGAGGACAGCCATATTGGATCAAAGTTAAATAAATAAATGACTATTTCTCTGAAAACGCTTAAGCTATTGAAGTAAAATTTTATAAGCACCATCGTCTTCAAAAAGAATACATGTTTAAAATTTCAACGTCATCAGTGTGACGGTCTGGCAGCCAGAATGTTTTCATTATTTGAATAATAAGAAACCTTTAAATTCCATCTTCTCCAGAACAGCTAACACAATCAATGTCAAACTTCACGCAAATGATCAACGAGAGTTTCAAAATATAGTTTGATAATTTAAACGTCACTGGTGGTATGGTCTGGCAGCCATTTTATAAAAATTGTTTTGAATATGGATTTCGTTTTACTTTTTAAATCCAATTCTGAATTCAGTTTTATAAAGAGGTCGTCATGGGTCAAGTGTCCGATCAAAGCGGGACGTCTTGGTACCCGGTCATCATTGCCAGCAGTTATAAAGTGGCAGTTCTAGTTGTTTTTTTTGTTTTTTTTAATTTGCTTCTCCTGACAGTGTGGAGGTGATACGTCTGGGCCACAGCTACTTCATCAACTGGGACCGTAAGATGTATTATGCTAAACGTGACACACCGGCAGAGGCGCGCACCACCACCTTGAACGAGGAACTCGGACAGATTGAATACATCTTCTCTGACAAGACTGGCACACTCACACAGAACATCATGACCTTCAACAAGTGTTCCATCAATTGCAGAATCTATGGTGGGTGATGTTTGGGCTCCATCCCCCATGTGTGTACAAGCCCGTTTGGGTGAGATTCCCCATGTACGTACAAGCCTGTTTAGGCTCTTGCTCTCTCCCCCGTGTATGTTCAAGCCTGTTTAGGCTCTGGCGCTCTCCCCCGTTGTATGTTCAAGACTGTTTAGGCTCTAGCTTTCTCCCCCGTGTATGTTCAAGCCTGTTTAGGCTCTTGCTCTCTCCCCTGTGTATGTTCAAGCCTGTTTAGGCTCTGGCTCTCTCCCCCGTGTATATTCAAGCCTGTTTAGGCTCTTGCTCTCTCCCCTGTGTATGTACAAGCCTGTTTAGGCTCTTGCTCTCTCCCCTGTGTATGTTCAAGCCTGTTTAGGCTCTTGCTCTCTCCCCCGTGTATATTCAAGCCTGTTTAGGCTCTTGCTCTCTCCCCAGTGTATGTTCAAGCCTGTTTAGGCTCTTGCTCTCTCCCCTGTTGTATGTTCAAGCCTGTTTAGGCTCTTGCTCTCTCCCCTGTTGTATGTTCAAGCCTGTTTAGGCTCTGGCTCTCTCTCCCATGTATGTTCAAGCCTGTTTAGGCTCTAGCTCTCTCCCCTGTTGTATGTTCAAGCCTGTTTAGGCTCTAGCTCTCTCCCCCGTGTATGTACAAGCCTGTTTAGGCTCTTGCTCTCTCTCCTGTTGTATGTTCAAGCCTGTTTAGGCTCTTGCTCTCTCCCCTGTTGTATGTTCAAGCCTGTTTAGGCTCTGGCTCTCTCCCCCGTGTATGTTCAAGCCTGTTTAGGCTCTGGCTCTCTCCCCCGTGTATGTTCAAGCCTGTTTAGGCTCTTGCTCTCTCTCCTGTTGTATGTTCAAGCCTGTTTAGGCTCTGGCTCTCTCCCCCGTGTATGTACAAGCCTGTTAAGGCTCGATCCCTCATGTATGAAAGTACGTACATGCCTTTTCCTCTTCTTCAGAGCAGTGGTGGTCCATACGGGGACAACAACAAAGTTTGCCTATTAAACTTTTTAAGTGATGTCTTCAATGATTGATTGCTGTTTTGTGTCTCACTTGTTTCCATCGTTACTTGCAATACATTGTTGTAAACATTTATTGTATAGCTTTGTCTAAGAGTATGTACTATATGCATATCTACACACAATGCTGTATTGCTTTGTCTTTTATTTGAAAGTGTGTAACATAGTTGCATGTTATTTCTTCAGGTGAGGTGTTTGATGTGAACGGGCACAAGATTGAATCAAACGAGGTGAGAGCTTGCCTTGGCTGCACATGTCACACATCCCTTGCAGACACTACTCTCCTCTCCCTCTCTTCCGCATATGTGACCTTCCTTTATGTGCTCATTTGTGGGTTGGTTGGTTATTTATTTTGTTTGTTTATTTATTTATATTGTTGTATTGATATATATATTTATTTATTTATTTAACTTTTTTATTTTTCCCTGTTTCTCCCTTCCCCAATGTGTTTGGACTTTTTTATTTATTTGTTTCACGTGAGCTATTTGACTCCTCCCACTCTCTCTCCATCACCTTTTGGTACAGGTGAGAATTTGAGGCTCTATTTGATATAGCTTGTTCTTCCTTTTTTCTTTCTTTTTGAATGGATTTAATTCAAAATTTGTTTGTGCCCTTTTTATCTTTCTCCTTACAAAACTCAGGTAAAGAAAATACTTATCCTAACAATTTTTACAAAACATCGGAGGAATGACTCTTAGGACTTAGTAGATAAAGGTTAGCCCCCACCACTCCCTGTACAGGAAGATGAGGTGAAACCATTAACCTGACCAAACTTCAGCCAAATGGAAGGCTAGATGAATTTAGCTTACGTTGTTGAGGTACATTCGGAACCTCAAGCCTCTCTGTTGTTGGAAACTATGATGTTTATGATTGATGTTACTTGAGCTCATGTTTTTGATATTTGCAGAAACTGGTGCCTGTGGACTTCTCCACCAACCTATTAGCGGATGCAGGATTCTTATTCTATGACCACTCCTTGCTTGAGGTGGTACGACGGGGAGAGCGGCCTGTACACGAATTCTTTCGTCTGCTGTCCTTGTGCCATACTGTAATGATTGAAGACAAGGCCAAGGGTGGGTATTGATGACATGCCAAACTTGGATTATAGAAAACACGAATGTTTCCTCTCTATCTCTCTCTATCTCTCTCTCTCTCTCTCTCTCTCTCTCTCTCTCTCTCTCTCTCTCTCTCTCACTCTCACTCTCTCACTCTCACTCCCTCCCAACATCCTCCCAACATCACCACAAAAAGCTCTCTGACCTACCCGATCATATCAACGACTTTCAAGAACACTCGGAAGAGCTCAAGGCCACTCTTCATGAAGCATGTGCTGAATCGATTGCATATTTCCTCATTGTCATCGATTGGTTTGACGAGAATAATGAGGAAATGTTAGCACTTACCCACCAGAAGAGAAATGTGTTCTGCACTTGGCAAAATGAACCTTCCAATGAGAAAAAGCAGTAAACTTACCACCAGCTTAAAGCTCTGGTTCAAAGGAGGCTACATAACATTCTTCAAGAACGCTCCTCCAGGATCTGATATAATATGATTCTCTGGTGATCCTTCCTCAAGAATGCTCCTCCAGGATCTGATATAATATGATTCTCTGGTGACACTTATTCAAGAACGCCCCTCCAGGATCTGATATAATATGAATCTCTGGTGATACTTCCTCAAGAACGCTCCTCCAGGATCTGATATCATATGAATCTCTGGTGATACTTCCTCAAGAATGCTCCTCCAGGATCTGATATAATATGAATCTATGGTGATACTTCCTCAAGAACGCTCCTCCAGGATCTGATATAATATGATTGTCTGGTGATACTTCCTCAAGATCGCTCCTCCAGGATCTGATATAATTTGATTCTCTGGTGATACTTCCTCAAGAACGCTCCTCCAGGATCTGATATAATATGAATCTATGGTGATACTTCCTCAAGAACGCTCCTCCAGGATCTGATATAATATGAATCTATGGTGATACTTCCTCAAGAACGCTCCTCCAGGATCTGATATAATATGAATCTATGGTGATACTTCCTCAAGATCGCTCCTCCAGGATCTGATATAATTTGATTCTCTGGTGATACTTCCTCAAGAACGCACCTCCAGGATGATGAGCCACATCTTTGTTAATCACAATATTCACACAGCAAACCTGACACGTTCACGTATTGTAATATTTTCACCTACATCAATCAACAAATCGATCAAACCGTTTTTAAATTGTTGGTGAAAACTTTTAATTTTTTTTTAGTGATTCTATTTTTGTATTTATTTTTTAAGTGTCTATTGAGATTGTCACTTGACCTTTTTAAAATCCTTTTGTTATAAACCTGCTTGAGATTTGTTATTATTATGAACATGTTAGGTGGTGCTTACTTTCACACACATTTTAAAAGTTGGTTTGGGAGAATTTGTGAATATGTTTTTTCACTTATAAACCTCCAAGTGTTCCTTTCTTTTCATGTTCTTGTTGTTCATCATCATTTGCATAGTTATGTGTCCTTACATCAAAGCTGACATATGTCAGATTTTACGATTTATTACAAGTTAATAGATTTTATTTTATACTATTTATGAACTTTCATCGCAATCAAGGCATATCTATCTAAATGACCTCACATCCTTCCTTCCAGTCTTGTCCCACTCTCTTGTCCTTGTCCATTTCTTTGTTTCTTGACTCGACCTCACTTCCCCCCGTTTTCTCCACATCTCTTTTACCTTATGTCTCCATCCATCCCTTCCCTCCCTTTTCCTTCTTCCAGGAGGACTACAGTACCAAGCGCAGTCTCCGGACGAAGGTGCACTTGTTACGGCAGCCAGAAACTTTGGCTTTGTATTCCAGGCCCGCACTCCGGAGACTATCAGTGTGCAGGAATTAGGGGAGACGTGCACGTACCGCCTCCTCGCAATCCTAGACTTTAACAACTACCGGAAGCGCATGTCCGTCATCGGTGGGTCCTTATAGTTGCGTTTGTGAGTTGGTGAGCTTGAGAATTGACGTGTCTGTACTTGAGGCCTTACTTAGTGCGTTGTGCGATGACAGTGCGAAATGCTGAGGGGAAGTTGAAGCTTTATTGCAAAGGAGCAGACTCTGTGATCTTTGAGAGGTTGCACCCATGCTGTCAACACATGATGAACATTACAGCAGATCATCTGAGTGTGAGTTGGGTCTTTTGAGAAAAGTTATGGTCATGGAGACGGACAAATTGGGTATCAGGATGACGAGGTAAATGACCATTGGAGGATGGAATATGAAATTGACAAGATTTGCATCCATTCAAATTTGTGTTGTAATAACTTGAATAGAGAACGTGCATGAAGCAAGTTGTGTCAACATGCTGCACACAAACGAACAACCACAAGGTCCTGCAATTCCTCGTATGTTGTCCTGACATGATCCTTTTCCAGGCTACTGAGTGGTCTTTCTACCGTTTATCAGTTTGAGTATTGCACACGCTCGGCATGGTGTCGTCTGTGTTACAGGAGTTTGCCACAGAAGGTTTGCGCACACTCTGCCTCGCCTCACGAGACCTGGATGACGACATGGTATCGGAATGGTTGCTACGGTTACGGAAGGCGGGAATGGCGCTCGAAGGCCGAGAAGCGGAGCTTGCCACCGTCTACAACGAAATAGAGCAGGACATGATTGTAAGTAACGTCTGTTTTGAATGTTATTGCGTTAGTTCATTCCTTTGTGCGTTCCGAAAGGTGTTCAACATTTTTCGATTGCGGAATGAGAGATTATGCACATTTAACCCGGTTGCTATGGTTATAATATAAAATTTGTACTCATTGTTTTTTCGCATTATCATTTGTTTCCAACAAGACAACCACATCCTCCAGTTTGGAAATTCACAGCAACGTCTGTTCGCATGTGTTTGTATGAAGCCATTAGTAAATTAAATTTGGCGTGTTCATGTCGTTCATTCACCTCCTCTATTATTAGCTGCAGTAACTGACCTGGTTTCTACCTGTGGCTCCTCTTCACTTCAGCTATTGTATATCTGTCTTCCAAACATTTGTCGAAGTTGTTTGTAGCGATTGTAACAGGTGGTTTGTTGTGACAAGGCTGCTTGCTTCCATCATACATTTGCTAATCCCATTTTTCAGTATTCAAGGCAGCTCCAAGCTGATGACCTCCAAAAGGTGAAACTGTCCTCGGAAGGTTTGTTTTAATCCGTCCTAGCTACCTCGTAACTATTCCCTGCTTCTTGGTGTCATGTGATGAGCACTTTGGTGGTTTGTTGGTGTGAGTCGAGAGATAATTTAAATGAAAGTAGCTGCAGTACCCATCCTATTTGAGGAGAGGCGATTGTAGTCCACCAACGAAGTCGCCAGAGGCATTATGTTTTCAGGTTGTCCGTCCGTCTGTCCCTGATAGGTTTTCGTTATGGTGATAGCTTGTGAAGGGATCGAAGTCAAACTTGGTGCAGGTATGTGTAATGAGGTAAATATGAACTGATAAGATTTTGGGGTTACTTGGGGACAGAGAGACAGAGAGACACAGAGAGAGAGAGAGAGAGAGAGAGAGAGAGAGAGAGAGAGAGAGAGAGAAAAAGAGAAAGAGAAAGAGAAAGAAAGAAAGAAAGAGAGAGAGAGAGAGAGAGAAGAGAAGAGAGAGATTTCATTCCTTTTTATTGAAGGAAAAACCTTTTCCACCAATGCAGACAGGTAAAAAAATTTTTTACAGGTCATGAGAGCATTTCTACAAATACAGACAGTGAGAAAAAAGAAAATCATGGTTACAAATCAATACAGACAGCAAATAAAGTTGATATATACAGTCATAAAAAAGTACAGTTTTGAAACATTTCACATTAAACCAAATAAGAGAGCAATGCTATATTTACAAGTTTACTGTAAGGACTCCGTCAGTTAAACTGCACAAGGAACGCCGTACACACCATCGTTTCTGGAAGTCGTCCCCACAGTTATCAAAAGACAATTCTAGGTTCAGCCGAGACGACACCAATGACCTAAAAAAGACTACAGCGTCATCCACTGGAACACTTTTCCGGATTTTCCTCTTCCTGGACACATATATAGCAAGTTTTGCCTCAGAAATTAAAAAGTTGGCTAAAAAAACATTCATGCCTACATCTGGGTTCAATACTAAAACCAAATATAAAAGCACAAGGTGTAAAAAGCAACCGCAACCCTGGAATGACATGCGATAAAACAGTAAAAAGTGGTGTCAATCTTGGGCATCCAACAAAGGCATGAAAAAGAGTTTCCTGGGCATCACAAAAAGGGCACTTTTCAAGGACATGTGGACACATTCGGTGTATCAAAACGTTTGAGGGTAAAATGTGATGTGCCAATCGCCACTGCAAGTCTCCGGAGCGTTTGGCAATGGGTACCTTGTACATAACAAGCCAGTTGATCAAAGTGGAATGAGTAGTCTGGAGCATTCTCCTCCAGTGCGCTTGTGGTTCTGCAGGTCTATCAGAAACAAGGGTTTTGACACACATACCATAAAGAGGATTTTCCCATCAACTTAAAGGAGGTGAAACCTTGAAAATGAAGCAAAAGCTCTGGAAAGGGGCATTGGGATAAGAGAGGGCCAGCTTCCACCTGTGGAGCCCATTTTAGCCTGGTTTGCTTGAAAAAGCACAGAATCGCAGAAAATATCCTCCCAATGACTCGAATGGACCTAACTCCAGTGGCCACAGCAACCTCAGCAGCTGGTTTCCACTTGTAAGGAGAAGGGGTTCTAAAATCTTTAACCTTGGTGCATCCAACATCAATAAACTTTTGCATAAAGGTACGATCACTGCAGACCTCTTCAAAAATGGGGTTTAAAAAGATTGGCTCGTTTAAAAACATTTCAAGGGAATAATTACTGTTATCACGGCGAACGGTAACCGCCTGCCATGCCCCCAGCACACTCCTGTAGAACAGGGGGACTGATGCCAGTGATGCAATATCACCTTTCTTGGTGTCAATGAGGAACAGTTCCTGATCGTAGCCGAGTTTCCCTGCCTGCCGAAGCAGGCAGTGAGCCAACGCCTTCCACGAGACGTCAGTGTACAGCAGTCGACGAAGCGACAGGAGGCGAAAAGCCATAACTTTACTGGTAATGGCAATCAGACCCTGTCCTCCTTCAGCAACAGGTAGGGTTGACACACAGGGTTTGAGCCAGTGCTCCCCTCCCACCCCTCCCCCCAGAAGTCAATAAAAAAAGATTGCAGTTTTTTAAGAATAAAATCCGGGGGCTGCAGTGCCATAAAAACGTGCCAAAGCATCGATGCTGCAAGGTTATTTATAACGAGGGTTCGGCCCCGATAGGAGAGTTGACAGAGTAAGCCCTTCCATTTTAGCAGCCGCCTCTCAGTTTTATTCATGAGAGATTCCCAGTTTCTCAAAATGAAGTTTTCGGTACCAAGAAAGACACCAAGGTAAAGAACTCCATCCCATGTCCATTCGAGTTGCTCAGGTAGAGTCGGAGGAGTGGCGCCATTTTGCGGACCAAGGTAGAGAGCTCTGCTCTTTTTCCAATTCACTTTTGCCGAACTTGCCAAACTGAATTCATGGACGCATTGGACCAAGGCCAAGACGTCCTCATCCGAGTGAACGATTGCACAAAGATCGTCTGCATAAGCAATCACCTTGAACGGGTTCGCAGTTGGTTGAGGAACGAAACCGGGAAGACGTGCGCGCAAACGAACGAGCAAAGGCTCAATCGCGAGGGTGTACAGGAGGCCGGAAAGAGGGCAACCTTGACGAATGCCTCTACTAGCCGGGAAAGGCTGACACAAAATGTTGTTGACTTTTGCTAAACTAAAAGTGTTATTATGCAGTAGCTGTACGTGAGAGATAAAACATTTCACCAAAACCAAACCACTGTAAAACAGAGAAAAGATAAAAGTGATCAATGGCATCAAAGGCCTTTTCTTGATCGAGGAACACCAGACCAACATTTCTTTGTTCGAGAGAGCAGATATCAATCATGTCACGCACAATAAAGATACTGTCGTGAATTTACCTTTTAGGGACGCAGTAAGATTGATCTGGGTGTATGATCTCCCCAATCACGACTCTGAGCCAGTTGGTGAGAGCCTTGGAAAAGATTTTATAATCCACGCATAGCAAGGATATGGGACGCCAATTTTCTACCCGATGCAGATCTCCCTCCTTGGGTATTAGGGCAAGCACCGCTCTGTGGCAGCTGAGTGGCAGTTGGTTGAGTCGTAATGTGTCAGAAAATATTTCCAACAGTTCCGTCCCAAAGAGGTCCCAGAAAGCTTTATAGAACTCTATGGGGAGTCCATCCAAGCAAGAGGCTTTTCCATTCGGCAAGGCTTGTAGTGCAACAAACACTTCCTCCATAGTTATCTTTCTGTCCAGCTCTTGACGTGCATTAGCTGACAAGGTGGGCAAGGACACGATTAAAAAATGCACCATTTCGTCATCAATGTCTTTCATACAATACAGATCAGAAAAGTAATCTTTAACCAGGGTTCTAATGCCCTTGTGATCCTTTATCATATTGCCCTGCACAGTCCGTAACAAGGTGAGCTGCTCGCTACCCTTTGAAGTGTGTTCAAGTCAAAAGAAGAAACTAGAAGGCACGTCCAGATGACACAAGTTCTCCACACGGAGACGAATCATGGCACCTCTAGCTTGTTTTACACATAGCCTGTTGAGAATAGCTTTCTTTTGGCCAATGAAAGATTTGTTTCCATTGTGTTGGAAGGTGACAGATGGCTTTGCAAAGCTAAAATTTCTTTTTCAATAACACTTTTAAAGAGAGACTCATCTTTTGTACAAAATAATCTATACTGCTGACAAAGGGTTTTAATTTGCACCTTAGTCTTATCGCACCATTGATTGAGGGAAGAAAAGGAAGGCTTCCACAAAAGCAGTGTGCCCCAGAAAGCCTGGAAGGCTTTAAGGAAAGCTTGATCCTCTAAAAGGTCCACATTAAAAATCCAATGTGCAGCTCCATAGTTCCGTATCGGAGAGAGAAGAGAAAAGGTGACCATGTGATGATCGGAGAAACTGATTGGTAAAATTTGCACATTGCCCATCATGTTAAGAGAATTACTATTTATGTTAACACGATCTAGCCGAGCAAAGGAAAGCCGACCGTCAAGACAGCGACACCATGTACAGTATTTTGGCGTATGAGGGGGTTGTGAAGTCTCCATGCGTCAACGAAAGACATTTTAGATAAAACCCTTGCCAGTGGGACGGTACGAGCTAGATGAGGTTATTTACCGTTCCGGTCCATGGCAGAGTCTAGAGTACAATTAAAATCCCCACCCAAGCAAGCAAGACTATTAAAATCTACATGAGTGAGTGATGTTTCTAACTGTGTGAAGAAGGTGACGCTGTCAGTGCTGTCACTGGGTGAGTAGACATTAAAAAGTGTGTGCTTGTAACCATTGAAGGTGAAAGAGACACAAATTAGGTACCCCTTAATTATGTCTTCAAAAACAATGTCAGTTTGGAGGAAAGAAGATGAGAAGAATATAGCTACCCAGGCTCTAAGGCAAGCCAAGTTACTGAAAAACCATTGGCCGTTCATCAACCTTCGTCATTGGGTTTCGCAAGAAGGACTGCATCTCGTTTCCTGTAAAAGCATGTCGTCAATATGCTTTTCCTCAGTGAGGAATTTGACCTGGGTCTTGCGCAATGGGGACCGCCCCCCATTGATATTCAGGGTAGCTACAGAAAAGGTCATGTGAAGAAGAAGGAGAAGGGGTTATATAGCGGAAGGTTGGTCTACTTGTAGCTCTTCCTTCGCTTTGATGATGTACTTCTTGAGGCGGTATACTTCTCGTTCCCCAACTCCGAGCTGGCTGGACTTCAGAACGAGATATTTCACCGATGTTATGAAGATTTTTAGGTCTGGAAAGAAATCTTTCACCTTTACTCGCCTCTTCCGAAAAGTGTCTTTCAGGAATTTTAGAATTTCTGCGGTTGTGATGCTCGGATCACCCTCCGGCCCATGAGACAACAACAATTCGTTCCAAGCCTCGATGCTGATGCTAGACGTGAGGGATGAGGCTCCATCGGAGTCATTGTCCAATTGATCAGCGTGAGTCTCACCCTCTAACGGTAAAGCAGGCGCCGGTGCAGCAAATGCTGCGTGCGCCATCCCCTGAATGTCTGCAGGTTTTGGACGCGTCTGCAAATCAGACAATGATGCAACAGGGGTTGCGAGATTCACCTCTTCATGACCCGCTACGGTCATGCCACACTCCGGAATTATATGAGACGTTTCAACGACAGAACTTGTACATGTCATGAGAGCACAGCCTGGGACATCCTGAGGCACAACCTCCTCAGGTGCGCCATGCCCGGCTGATACAGAAACTGTGCGTTCCATGTCTGCGCAGCCCGGGACATTTTGAGGCACGACCTCCTCTGGTCCCTCACGCCCCGCACAGACAGAAACTGTGCATTCTATGTCAGCACAGCCCGGGACATTCTGAGGCACGGCCTCCTCAGGTCCCTCACGCCCCGCAGAGACGGAGGCTAAAATGGGCTCATCGTTGACTTCAGCATTTAAAGGAGCTGCAGGTCCATTATTGTCATCACAAGCAGCTCTTTCACTCTGATTCATTAATTCTTTGTCATCATCAGGAGTTAGAGATGCAAATCTATTGTGTAAGGTTATGCTGGTAACACAAGGAGCCACCTCAGTGAGGAGTCCTTTGTCGTTTCCAGTCAACACAATCTTTTTCGAATCCCTTGTTGCTGCTTCGTCATTAACGTTCGGCCGTTTGTGCTTCTTCCGAGCAGTAACAACAGTGAAACCTCCATCATCCACGGAGGTATCTCTCTCTGCTGCTGTCGATGTCGACGGCTGATTGTCCACAGCATTAGGCCTACCAGGTGCCGCCTGTTTAGGCGTGCCCACGGGGACTGTTACCTTCGTACAGGTAACTCTCACTGCTGCCGTCGATGTGGACGGCTGATCGTCCGCAGCATTACCAGGTTCTGTCTGCTCGGGTGTTCTCACGGGGACAGTTACCGTCGTGCAGGCACCTTTAACATGTCCGTGTTGCCCACAAATGAAAGAGGTCGTCATTTCGGTCGACACATATATTTGATAGTTATGACCATTGAGCGACAGCGTCATGGTCGCATTAAGCGTCTGAGCATTGTCTTTGAGAATAATATAACAATGACGCCGGAAGGTCATGATGTGTCGGAGCGAGGCATCTGCTCGAAGTCGCAGGGGGATCATGGATATCCGGGACACGACGGTGCCGAAACTATAAAGCGAAGAGGCAATCTGCTCGCTTTTTAAAGAGGGCGGTAAATTCGACAAAATGATTCGAACCGCCGGTGTGTCCACCGGACTAACACTTATGTAAATGCCCTGTGGTAAGGGCAGACCGTGTTCTACCACCTCATTAATGAGGCGTTCCTTTGATACAAAGACCACGATTCTGTGGTTCATCCTGGAGGAGGTGAGGACATTATCCAGGCCGACAAGGTTACCAATACTGGTTACCACGTCCTCGACACTCACCGTCAGACGGGGAAGCAATAAGCCCGTGTTTACGAGTCAATGACTCATACCTGCTATTGTGCAAACGAACATTCTCCATAGCTATAAATAAATTAAAACTAAAGAAACAGTTTCAAAATCAAACAAAAGAGAACCTGTCGCGAGCAAAACCTGCAGGCGAAGGTAAAAGGAAAGTAAAAATAATGAAAAGCCAATTGCCAGCTATGAGAAACACGGCAAGCAGAGCACAGGCCCGAAGAACACAAGGTTCTTTCGGCCTCGCACACAAACTCACCGTGCGCGCTCTCTTTCTCTCTCCTGTCTCAACAAAAAAAGGAAACACGGGGAGAACTTCACAAACACGTACAAGGACACAGAGGGAGTGAAATGGGGATAGGAAAGACAACAACACAGCACAGTACTCACAGCTCCTAGAGAGAGAGAGAGAGAGAGAGAGAGAGAGAGAGAGAGAGAAAAAGAGAGAAAAAGAGAAAGAGAAAGAGAAAGAGAAAGAGAAAGAGAAAGAGAAAGAGAAAAAGAAAAAGACACACATAGATAGAGACACACAGATAGATAGAGGGGAGACATCAAGTAAACCCCCTGTTCTACAAATCTTACTTCTCTAATCTTATTCATCAACACGTAACTCAGCAAGACCTCAACGAGCCAGATTCGAGAATGTATCCTGAGCCAAGACGTAATGATGTTTCCCAGCTGCGACCCGGGAATAACCTTAGCGGAACCGAAAATGTCGGTAACTTCAATTTGCAGTTTGTATTATTCTACAAAAGCAGAAACTATTCAGAATGAAGCGTGACGGAGAAACTATGGCTCCTTTTATATCGAGATTATGGGGTGCAACAAACAGAAATAAAGTTTGCACTATCAAGTACCACATTGATCGTTATCATTTTCTGTGTAGGACATGGTTTATCGTTATCATTTCCTGTATAGGACATGGTTGATCGTTATAATTTCCTGTGTAGGACATGGTTGATCGTTATCATTTCCTGCATAGGACATGGTTGATCGTTATCATTTCCTGTATAGGACATGGTTGATTGTTATCATTTCCTGTGTAGGACATGGTTGATCGTTATAATTTCCTGTGTAGGACATGGTTGATCGTTATCATTTCCTGTGTAGGACATGGTTGATCGTTATCATTTCCTGTATAGGACATGGTTGATCGTTATCATTTCCTGTATAGGATATGGTTGATTGTTATCATTTCCTGTGTAGGACATGGTTGATCGTTATCATTTCCTGTATAGGACATGGTTGATCGTTATCATTTCCTGTATAGGACATGGTTGATCGTTACCATTTCCTGTGTAGGGTATGGTTGATCGTTATCATTTCCTGTATAGGACATGGTTGATCGTTATCATTTCCTGTGTAGGACATGGGAATTGATCGTTATCATTTCCTGTGTAGGACATGGTTGATCGTTATCATTTCTTGTATAGGACATGGTTTGATCGTTATCATTTCCTGTATAGGACATGGTTGATTGTTATCATTTCCTGTGTAGGACATGGTTAATCGTTATATCATTTCCTGTATAGGACATGGTTGATCGTTATCATTTCCTGTATAGGATATGGTTGATCGTTATCATTTCCTGTGTAGGACATGGTTGATCGTTATCATTTCCTGTATAGGACATGGTTGATCGTTATCATTTCCTGTATAGGACATGGTTGATCGTTACCATTTCCTGTGTAGGGTATGGTTGATCGTTATCATTTCCTGTATAGGACATGGTTGATCGTTATCATTTCCTGTGTAGGACATGGTTGATCGTTATCATTTCCTGTATAGGACATGGTTGATCGTTATCATTTCCTGTGTAGGACATGGTTGATCGTTATCATTTCCTGTGTTGGACATGGTTGATCGTTATCATTTCCTGTATAGGACATGGTTGATCGTTATCATTTCCTGTGTAGGACATCGTTCATCGTTATCATTTCCTGTATAGGACATGGTTGATCGTTATCATTTCCTGTATAGGACATGGTTGATCATTATCATTTCCTGTATAGGACATGGTTGATCGTTATCATTTCCTGTGTAGGATATGGTTGATCGTTATCATTTCCTGTGTAGGACATGGTTGATCGTTATCATTTCCTGTATAGGACATGGTTGATCGTTATCATTTCCTGTATAGGACATGGTTGATCGTTATCATTTCCTGTGTAGGATATGGTTGATCTTTATCATTTCCTGTATAGGACATGGTTTATCGTTATCATTTCCTGCATAGGATATGGTTGATCGTTATCATTTCCTGTGTAGGATATGGTTGGTCGTTATCATTTCCTGTATAGGGCATGGTTGATCGTTATCATTTCCTGTATAGGACATGGTTGATCGTTATCATTTCCTGTATAGGACATGGTTGATCGTTATCATTTCCTGTGTAGGACATGGTTGATCGTTATCATTTCCTGTATAGGACATGGTTGATCGTTATCATTTCCTGTATAGGACATGGTTGATCGTTATCATTTCCTGTGTCGGACATGGTTGATCGTTATCATTTCCTGTGTAGGACATGGTTGATCGTTATCATTTCCTGTATAGGACATGGTTGATCGTTATCATTTCCTGTATAGGACATGGTTGATCGTTATCATTTCCTGTATAGGACATGGTTGATCGTTATCATTTCCTGTGTCGGACATGGTTGATCGTTATCATTTCCTGTGTAGGACATGGTTGATCGTTATCATTTCCTGTGTCGGACATAGTTTATCGTTATCATTTCCTGTATAGGACATGGTTTATCGTTATCATTTCCTGTATAGGACATGGTTGATCGTTATCATTTCCTGTATAGGACATGGTTGATCGTTATCATTTCCTGTATAGGACATGGTTGATCGTTATCATTTCCTGTATAGGACATGGTTGATCGTTATCATTTCCTGTGTCGGACATGGTTGATCGTTATCATTTCCTGTGTAGGACATGGTTGATCGTTATCATTTCCTGTATAGGACATGGTTGATCGTTATCATTTCCTGTATAGGACATGGTTGATCGTTATCATTTCCTGTATAGGACATGGTTGATCGTTATCATTTCCTGTGTCGGACATGGTTGATCGTTATCATTTCCTGTGTAGGACATGGTTGATCGTTATCATTTCCTGTGTCGGACATAGTTTATCGTTATCATTTCCTGTATAGGACATGGTTTATCGTTATCATTTCCTGTATAGGACATGGTTGATCGTTATCATTTCCTGTATAGGACATGGTTGATGGTTATCATTTCCTGTGTAGGATATGGTTGATCTTTATCATTTCCTGTATAGGACATGGTTTATCGTTATCATTTCCTGCATAGGATATGGTTGATCGTTATCATTTCCTGTGTAGGATATGGTTGGTTGTTATCATTTCCTGTATAGGACATGGTTGATCGTTATCATTTCCTGTGTAGGACATGGTTGATCGTTATCATTTCCTGTGTCGGACATGGTTGATCGTTATCATTTCCTGTATAGGACATGGTTGATCGTTATCATTTCCTGTGTAGGACATGGTTGATCGTTATCATTTCCTGTGTCGGACATGGTTGATCGTTATCATTTCCTGTGTAGGACATGGTTGATCGTTATCGTTTCCTGTATAGGACATGGTTGATCGTTATCATTTCCTGTATAGGACATGGTTGATCGTTATCATTTCCTGTATAGGACATGGTTGATCGTTATCATTTCCTGTGTCGGACATGATTGATCGTTATCATTTCCTGTGTAGGACATGGTTGATCGTTATCATTTCCTGTATAGGACATGGTTGATCGTTATCATTTCCTGTATAGGACATGGTTGATCGTTATCATTTCCTGTATAGGACATGGTTGATCGTTATCATTTCCTGTATAGGACATGGTTGATCGTTATCATTTCCTGTGTCGGACATGGTTGATCGTTATCATTTCCTGTGTAGGACATGGTTGATCGTTATCATTTCCTGTGTCGGACATAGTTTATCGTTATCATTTCCTGTATAGGACATGGTTGATCGTTATCATTTACTGTATAGCACATGGTTGATCGTTATCATTTCCTGTATAGGACATGGTTGATATATCTCAAAAAAAAAAAAATTCTAACATTCACACAACAGTTCCTAGATCATGTTGTCCTGCCATGGGACACTGCCGACGTTGTTGTAGTAGTGCTTGAGGTAAACGCGCACAGCCTTGGCGAGCTAAAGACTTCGAGCTGCGAGCTAAAGACTGGTGGTACCACCAATCGTAAGGTCGTGCAACCAGTCGGGACAGGTCGTGACTGGTTTCACTACCGATCTTGAGGTCGTACGACAGGTGGCACCACCAATCGTCAGGTGGCAGGACCCGTAGCACGACCAATCATGCAACTACTTGACCCGCGATCATGCACGACTGGTGGTGCATCCATGCACAACTGGTGGTACGACCATGTAAGACCTGTCTGCGACCTCTTACGATTTGGAATCGCAGGTCAAATTTTGAACATGACCATCGACCTTGCTGCGACTGATTTTGCTCTGGCGATCACCCAAGACCTCTGCGACCAGTCGCGCGCTCTTTCTACGATTTGCCAGCGATTCCAACATTTTTCGGTCGCAGCTAGGTCGTAACCTGGCCGCAGGCCCGGTGTGACTGGGGCCTAAGATGTCATCATGTGATGCTGTAAGATTTCATCATGTGATGCTGTACGATGTGATCATGTGATGCTGTAAGATGTGATCATGTGATGCTGGAAGACGTAATCATGTAATGCTGTAAAATGTGATCATGTGATCCTGTGATTTAGTAACATGGTGCCTTTGCAGCTGTTGGGGGCGACTGCAATCGAAGACAAACTCCAAGAGGCCGTGCCGGAGACGATCGCAAAGCTCGCAATGGCCAACATAAAGCTCTGGGTGCTCACAGGCGACAAACAAGGTTGTGGTTGTTGTGTTGTTGGGGGTTTTGTGCTGATCGGTGTGGTTGTTGTTGTTGTTGATTGGTTGGTGGTTTTGTGCTGATTGCTGTGGTTGTTGTTGTTGTTGTTGAATGATTGGTGATTTTATGCTGATGGGTGTGGTTGTTGTTGTCCCGGTGTGTACCCCAGTTTAGAATAGGTACACCGTATCTCTGCGTGTCGTAAGAGGCGACTAAGAGGGTTGGCGTCAGGAAGGGCATCCGGCCATAAAAACATTGCCTCAAAAAGGGAACCATGACAATTACAACTACATATGGGCAGGGTGCAGCCCCAAGTACCCCGTGGGGGACCCCACTCCCTCTCCTCAAAACTCAAGGTGGGGAACCCGATCGAAGCAAACGTGGAAATCACTCCATTTATGACGACGAAACGTCTGATGCCCCACGTGGAGATCGGTTTCTGAGGTTTGGGACATGAAATGTAGGGACAATGACAGGTAGATCAGGAGAAGTGGTGGAAGTATTGGTCAGAAGAAGAGTGGACATATGTTGTGTGCAGGAGTCGAGATGGAAGGGAAGTGGTGTGAGAATGGTGAAGGGTAAGCAGGGACAGAAATACAAGTTTGTGTGGCAAGGGTGCCCGGAGGGCGTGAATGGTGTTGGTGTCCTGTTTTCTGAGGAGTTTGTAGACAGTGTGGTGAGTGTGACTAGAGTGAGTGATAGGTTGATGATGGTGAAAATGATGATTGGAAAGCTCTTGGTGAACGTCATCTCAGGATATGCTCTGCAGGTTGGTCGGGGCGATGAAGAGAAGGACAAGTTCTGGTGTGCGATAGAGAAGCTGATGGAAAACGTGAAAGATGAGGAAGTTGTTGTGGTAGGAGGAGACATAAATGGACATGTGGGAAGGCGTATGGACGGTTTTGAGGGAGTTCATGGGTGTTACGGATATGGTGTGAGAAATGGAGAAGGTCAAAGGATTTTTGAGTTTGCTGATGGAGCTGATTTGTTGATTTGTAATACTCAGTTCCAGAAAGCAGATAATAAGCTTGTTACATACACGTCAGGTGGGTCGACGACAACCGTTGACTACCTGATGGTGCGTATGCGAGATAGGGGGCTCCTCCGGGACACAAAGGTGATCCCGGGGGAGGAGGCTGTTTCACAGCACCACTTGGTTGTCTGTGACATAAGGGTGAAAGGTGCGAGGAGAGCTCGGCTGGTGAAGTACCAACCGAGAATGAAGGTGTGGAGGTTGAAAGAGGTGACAGTAGCCTAAGGGAGGCATTAAAAGAGAGGTTGAGTATGGTCGAGGATGATGTGGTTCAGCTTGAAAGTGGTTGGATGTCAATGAAAGATAGTCTGTTGGGAGCCGTTGGTGAGGTATGTGGATGGACAAAAGGTCCACCGAGGCACTCGGAAACATGGTGGTGGGATGATGAAAGAGGATTGACGAGAAGAGGAAGAAGTTCAAGGAGTGGCAGAAGGCGAAGGGTACGTGAGCAGAAAAAGCAGAGCATGAAAGTTATAAGGCAGCCAGGAAGGCTGCAAAGAAAGAGGTAGCAAAGGTGCCGGAGGCATGTAGGAAAATGTTCGGAGAATGCTTGGATTTGGAAGAGGGTCAGAGAGATGGAAGAGATATATGGAAATGCTGTTGAATGCAGAGAATGAATGGGATGGCAACATCGAGAGTAACTCAGTTTTAGGACTGGCAGAGAAGATAACTGAGAAGGAAGTTGAGGAAGTGATAAAAGCAATGAAGAGTAGAAAAGCGGGAGGGCTGACAGGAGTTGTGGGAGATATGTTGAAGGCAGCGGGAAGTTGGGGTGTGAAGAGAATGCCAGAGATCTGTAATCTTGTGGTGATAGAAGGCCGCATTCCAGTGGATTGGGATCTGAGGACCCTCGTCCCTCTGTACAAGGGGAAAGGTGACCCTCTGGAGTGTGGCTCGTACCGAGCGATAAAGTTATTGGAGCATGGAATGAAGGTATTGGAAAGGGTGTTGGAGAGGAGGATAAGGAAGAAAGTGAAGATCGACGAAATGCAGTTTGGATTTATGCCAGGAAGAGGAATGACAGACGCGCTTGTTATTGTGAGGCAGTTGCAGGAGAAGTACATGGAGAAGAGGAAGAAGTTGTTTCTTGGGTTTGTTGATCTGGAGAAAGCATTCAATCGGGTTCCATGTGAAGTAGTGACATGGGCATTGAGGAAGTTAGGAGTGGAGTTATGGTTTATCAGAGTAGTGATGGCAATGTACAAAAGAGCACGCACAGCTGTAAGGACGAAGGACGGGAACAGTGGTGAGTTTGAGGTGAAGGTGGGAGTGCATCAGGGGTCGGGACTAAGTCCACTACGATTTGTATCTGTGATGGAGGTGCTGGCTTGGAACGTAAAGGAGGGTTTACCGTGGGAGTTGTTGTAAGCAGATGATCTGGTGTTGATTGCAGAAAGTATGGATGGACTGAAGGAGAAGATGAACAAGTGGAAGGAATGTATGGAGACAAAAGGTCTGAAGGTGAATATCGGAAAAATGAAGGTGATGGCAAGTGGTAAAACATGTGGTGAGGTGGAAAGAACTGGGAAGTGGCCCTGTGCTGTGTGCAGGAAGGGTGTCGGAGTGAATTCCATTCAATGTACAATGTGCGCTGAGTGGGTTCATCAAAAATGTAGTGGTTTGAGAGGGTCATTAACCAGTGTGGCAGCTACATTCAAGTGTAAGGTGTGCACAGAGGGAGCTGCAGATGGAGGAAATGTTGAGTTGGATCTTGGAGACGGCGTGAAGCTGGAAGGTGTGAAAACATTTTGCTACCTCGGAGACATGCTGAATGGAGAAGGTGGATCAGACTCGGCAACGGTTGCTCGAGTGAGATGTGCATGGAAGAAGTTTCGGGAACTGAGTGGCGTGCTGACGAGGAGGGGAGTGTCTTTGAAGCTGAAGGGAAAGGTGTATGCTGCATGTGTGAGAAGTGTTATGATTTATGTGAGCGAGACATGAGTAATGAACGTAGAGCAGCAACGAAGGCTGGAAAGGGTGGAAATGCGAATGGTTCGGTGGATGTGCGGAGTGTCGTTGAGAGAGAGGAAGACAAATGATGAATTGCGAAAGATGATGGGAATAGAGCCTGTGATTGATGCTGTGAAGAGGAACAGGTTGAGATGGTTTGGTCATGTGTTGAGGAAGGATGAAAGTGACTGGTTGAGAAGAGTGATGGAAATGAATGTGGAAAGAAGTAGAGGACGGGGAAGACCGAGAAAGACTTGGCTAAAGATGGTCGAAGAAGAAATGCTCTAGCAGGGAAAATGGCCTTAAAATGCCTGTTGTGTTGTTGTTGGTGCGGTTGTTGTTGATTGGTTGGTGGTTTTGTGCTGATCGGTGTGGTTGTTGTTGATTGGTTGGTGGTTTCATGCTGATCGGTGTGGTTGTTGTTGTTGTTGTTGATTGGTTAGTAGTTTTTTGCTGATCGGTGTGGTTGTTGTTGTTGATTGGTTAGTGGTTTTATGCTGATGGTATGGGTGTGGTTGTTGCTTGCTTCTCCATCACTTTCTTGGTATCACGTGTCAATTGTGAACATTTTTATTCTACTTTTGAATGTCCAATGAAGAGAGCTGCATTCACGCAGTGCAATGCACCTGTACAGATGTATGACCTCATCGGTTGTTACCTCTGCCACTGAAGGTGGACGGAGGTTATGTATTCACCCGTGTTTGTATGTCTGTTTGTGAGCAGGATATTTCAAAAAGTTATTGACGGATTATGATCAAATTATGTGGATGAGTTGGTCAGGTGACGAGATTGAGCTGATTTGATTTTGGTTCAGGTGCGGATGCAGATCCGGCCTATGAGTGGGATACGATTGGTTGGGGGTACGATTGGTGGTGTAGGTGTGTTTATGGCTATCTATCAACGTGCCATGTTGTTTTGTGTTATTAAACATAAATATAGGAGTGCCTCCCCCTCTATAAATATATTATGCGTTTTTCCTCTAAACTCCAAAATATTTTTATTCCGTTGAATGTACACAGCGCATGTGCGTACCCCTGATCAGGTCTTTCAGGAACAACCCTGAACATGTTTCAGTCTCCAGTAGTATCTACACTACTTTCAGAAACCTCTGTAATACATCGATAAACAAGGGACATTGATGATGTTACCGCATCACATAGCGGATCGCTGGGACCCGTCATGCTACCTGTAGTTTACCTTTTTACTTGGATCATCTATATAAATAAAGGAGTGTCTGTGTGTGTGTGTGTGTGTGTGTGTGTGTGTGTGTGTGTGTGTGTGTGTCTGTCTGTCTGGGTGTCCGCTTATAACTCAAGAACTACACATCGGAGAAACGTTTTAGACACAGATTCGGAATCAGCATAAAATTCCGGTGGTTATAGGCTACTTTTTATTTTAATATCAATGGTTTAAAAACCCGCGCCAGCTGCAATTCCATGGTGTCGTTTGTGGCGGCGCTATTGCCCCTTTCCGATCCCATGATGCATTGCGGTTCCGATTCGCGATAAGGTCTATGCGCTATCACCGACACTTTTCCACCTTTTCCATACCTTTTAATCAGATTTACCTTATCGTCCATCGTAACCACATTACGCTTGGGAACACTAGCATTATCCTTCTTCGGACCCATGGCTAACTCAGACACAGTAAAGGAATACTGTACGTCACCTCTGTTTTGAATAAGAATCAGCAGTTGCGCGTATGTACAGTATACTGTACGTACATATTTATATATTTTTAATGTGCTTTTTATTGTATTTTAAATTGTTTTTAGCTTCTTTTATTGTTAATTTGTTTTTATTTTACATATTTATTTATTATTTGCACATAGTTGCACATAATAATAAATTGTTAATTTATTAAACATAATTTATGTTTACATAGCCTTAAAAATATATTTTTAAGGAAAACAAATGTTTTCACGTCCGTAGGAGTGACCTAATGTCGCACATAATGACGTTCGCTGCCCTGTCATGAAAGACATTATGATTCTCTTGCCAAAGTGACATGCAGATCAGGCAGTAAACCTCCCAACTAAGTTTCTCAACAGTCGTCAGCCTCAAGGACTCCCAACACACAGGTTGATTCTCAAGGTCGGAGCACCAATCATGCTTCTAAGGAATCTTGATCCACCAAAGCTGTGTAATGGAACACGATTGACAATCCAGCAAATGATGCCGCATGTCCTGGAGGCAACCATCCTCTCAGGACAATACAGAGGAGAGAAAGTATTCATTCCAAGGATACCACTTATTCCACCTGACCTTCCATTCTCCTTCAAGAGGATTCAGTTCCCCATCAGGCTATGTTTTGCTATGTCCATCAACAGGGTGCAGGGGCAATCAATGAAGGTTGTAGGCCTGAACTTCACAGAACAAGTGTTTGCCCATGGCCAGCTGTACGTGGGCTGCTCGAGGGTTGGAAAACCAAGCAATCTTTATGTCTTGGCACCAAGTAAGAAAACCAGAAATGTTGTATACCCAGAGGTTTTGAGAAATTGAAAATTGAAAAAACGTCATGTAGGAAATGTACTGTGATATTGCTCTAAATTCTAAAATATACATATGTTCTTTTCATCATATATTTGTATTATTCTTATTCAACCTGGGCGAAGCCGGGTACCTCAGCTAGTCTAGCATAACCCAGTGGGGATGGTGGGGGAGGAGGCAAGATTGAGAAAATGAAACTGAATGTGGAGGAGTGTAGCTGTAGGAAGGAAAGGGAATGGGAAGTTTGGGAAGGAAAGGGATTGGGAAGATTGGGAATAAGAGTAAGAGAGGTCAGGAAGAGGGTGAGTGCACAACATATTCCAGGAAGGTGTGGAAATTCTGCCATTTTGTTCCATAATAGTTTTTTTTTTTGTATACAGAATCGAGGATCGTGAAAGAGCTAACATTTATCACACAAAAAAAATCAAACAGACACACAAAGTATATAATAAGGGGCGCAGTAGACAAGATGGGGAGAGAAGGGGAAGCACAAACACAACATTTGTGAGGGACATCGGGAATGTGTGGGAGGGGGAGGGCTTGGGGGGAGGTAGCGGGGGGGGGGGGGGGGAGGGGGGTTAGGGTTAGGCTCACTGTCTGTACGTGATTTTGGCTCACTGTACGTGATTTTGGCTCATGGTCTATACGTGATTTTCGCTCTGTCTATACGTGATTTTGGCTCATGGTCTATACGTGATTTTGGCCCATGGTCTATATGTGATTTTGGCTCACGGTCTATACGTGATTTTGGCTCACTGTCTGTACGTGATTTTGGCTCATGGTCGATACGTGATTTTCGCTCACTGTCTATACGTGATTTTGGCTCATGGTCTATACGTGATTATGGCTCACGGTCTATATGTGATTTTCTCACACGGTCTATACGTGATTATGGCTCATGGTCTATATGTGATTTTCTCACACGGTCTTTACGTGATTTTGGCTCACGGTCTATACATGATTTTGGCTCATGGTCTATAGGTGATTTTGGCCCACGGACTATACATGATTTTGGATCACGGTCTATACGTGATTTTGTCTCACGGTCTATACGTGATTTTGGCTCATGGTCTATACGTGATTTTGGCTCACGGTCTATATGTGATTTTCTCACACGGTCTTTACGTGATTTTGGCTCACGGCCTATAGGTGATTTTGGCCCACGGACTATACATGATTTTGGATCACGGTCTATATGTGATTTTGGCTCACGGTCTATACGTGATTTTGGCTCACGGTCTATAGGTGATTTTGGCTCACAGTCTATACGTGATTTTGGCCCATGGTCGATGCATGATTTTGGCCCATGGTCTATACGTGATTTTGGCCCACAGTCTATAGTGATTTTGCCTCGTGGTCGATGCATGATTTTGGCCCATGGTCTATACGTGATTTTGGCCCACAGTCTATAGTGATTTTGCCTCGTGGTCGATGCATGATTTTGGCCCACAGTCTATACGTGATTTTGGCTCATGGTCAATGCATGATTTTGGCCCACGGTCTATACGTGATTTTGGCCCACAGTCTATACGTGATTTTGGCTCACGGTCAATGCATGATTTTGGCCCACGGTCTATACGTGATTTTGCCCCACGGTCTATACATGATTTTGGCCCACGGTCGATGCATGATTTTGGCCCATGGTCTATACGTGATTTTGGCCCACGGTCTTTACGTGATTTTGCCCAACGGTCAAAACGTGATTTTTGCTCACGGTCTAAACGTGATTTTGCCCCATGGTCTATACGTGATTTTGGCTCACTGTATATACGTGATTTTGGCTCACTGTCGAAACGTGATTTTGGCTCACGGTCAAAACGTGATTTTGGCTCATGGTCAAAACGTGATTTTGGCTCATGGTCAAAACGTGATTTTGGCTCACGGTCTATACATGATTTTGGCCCACGGTCTATTCATGATTTTGAAGATTATTTGTACATCAGGTCACTCACTGAATTCAACCACCAATTATTTTTGAGGTCAAAAGTATGCTCTATGAGTGCCATTCTACTTTGTTCTCTTTTGCCAAGTGTCACTCGCTGAGTGATTTTTCATTCTGTCTGTCTCTCTGTCTGTATGTCAGTCGCCTACAGGTCACAATTTTCCACCAATCTTCATGAAACTTCACCAAATGGTAGAGTTGGTCATAAGCAAGAAGCTTATTGTTTTGGGGGTCAAAAGTTCAATAGGTCAACATAGGCCAAAGGTCATCAACTTTGTCAAATTACTAAAATCCTCAATTTTCATCCAATTGACTTGAAATTTTAAGAGGATTTGCATATCTGGTAACTGAATTCAACCACCAATTATTTTTGAGGTCATCATAGGCCAACAACTTATTTTAGGGATTATACAAGTATCATGATGTACACGACATATTTCTTGTTAGTCTAGTAGGAAGACTAGGTCCCCCTGCACCCCCCGGAGATATACTTCTAATCAGTGTTTCTAGATTGGAAAAAATGTGTAGAAAATGACTAGCTATGGCCCCAAGCTGAAAAAATGTCCCACATACCATTTTTATGCAAATTACTGCTGCAAATTTTATGCAAAATTATGCAAATTTTATGCAAATTTTTGATGAGTAGAGTTGAGGGGTCTTTGAGGGCTTCATCGAGGTGCTCTCGGTTGCAAGACTGGGTCATTCTGAGAAGCACAGCAGGGTCAGAGATCATGATGTTCTCCTCCTCAGTGAATCTCTCCATCAACAGCCTCTCCATTGCCTCACACACTGTTTTGAGGCAAAAGAGGGACTTTGCGTAGGCCTTTCCACTGAGAACACCTTTGAGAGATCCACTTGTTACTAGTTGTGCCTCAAAGAGAATCTCTGCATATCCAGAACCACGCATCTTGTGTCCAGTGAGCATCCCGATGTAGTTCATGGATGTGTGGAAGGGTCCAATCGTTACTACATGACTAGCAAATTCATTTGGCCAGCGCCAGATGATGGGAAGGGCTTTCATGCAGACACCCAGATCAAATGTATTCAGGACCCATCTCTGACCCACCTCAGCAGTTGCTGCCTCGGAACGCTTCAGTAGCTCACGAACAACTGCGTTGTCTGTGATCGGTCTGTGCCTGGTGCCTGCATGGCATGGCAATGGCCTGCAGCCTGTGCCTGGGCTAGGGGGTTTCACCTCTGCAACTGGTTCTCCCCCACCCAGCAAATCAACAGTCGACTACTGCACGCCTATCCACCAACCGATCACAGACAACGCAGTTGTTCGTGAGCTACTGAAGCGTTCCGAGGCAGCAACTGCTGAGGTGGGTCAGAGATGGGTCCTGAATACATTTGATCTGGGTGTCTGCATGAAAGCCCTTCCCATCATCTGGCGCTGGCCAAATGAATTTGCTAGTCATGTAGTAACGATTGGACCCTTCCACACATCCATGAACTACATCGGGATGCTCACTGGACACAAGATGCGTGGTTCTGGATATGCAGAGATTCTCTTTGAGGCACAACTAGTAACAAGTGGATCTCTCAAAGGTGTTCTCAGTGGAAAGGCCTACGCAAAGTCCCTCTTTTGCCTCAAAACAGTGTGTGAGGCAATGGAGAGGCTGTTGATGGAGAGATTCACTGAGGAGGAGAACATCATGATCTCTGACCCTGCTGTGCTTCTCAGAATGACCCAGTCTTGCAACCGAGAGCACCTCGATGAAGCCCTCAAAGACCCCTCAACTCTACTCCTCATCAAAAATTTGCATAAAATTTGCATAATTTTGCATAAAATTTGCAGCAGTAATTTGCATAAAAATGGTATGTGGGACATTTTTTCAGCTTGGGGCCATAGCTAGTCATTTTCTACACATTTTTTCCAATCTAGAAACACTGATTAGAAGTATATCTCCGGGGGGTGCAGGGGGACCTAGTCTTCCTACTAGACTATGTTTGTTTGTCTGTCTGTCTGCACAAAATAAATATGATTTTCTCTGCAACCGTTGATCCGATTGACAGGAAATTTGCACCACAGTACCTCCTCCCATATAGTTTTTTTAATGATACTTATGATATCATAGGTCACGTGGTTCGGCCGCCATCTTGGAAAAACCGAAAAACTTTGCACCTCGATATCTCCAAAAGCTCTGCGTAGAAAAAATTGAGACATTGCACATTGTAAAGAACTATCCATGGAGAATAACATGTGTTGATGATGATGATGTCATAGGTTCCTCCATTATGACGTCATATTTCGACAAGTACAAAACCTCATCCGATCAAGATGAAATTTCTTGAGCATCATCTATGGATACATTGGTGGGGAAAAAAAAATGATGACGTCATCGGTCACGTGGTTCAGCCGACATTTTTGTTTTAACACAAAAGCCTTAAAGAACACAAAACACCACGTCCTGGCGAGGGTCTGCAATCTCTGATTGCTCTTTCTTGATAGCTCACATGGAAGGAAGTTCAGGGAAACTTCTGCGATGGTTTTTACTTGTGACTAGCAGAAGTACCCGGCATTGCCGGGCGGGGGAGGGGAGGGGGGGGGGGAGGGGGAAGGGGAGGGGATGGGAACGGGGGGGAGGGGAGGAGAGGGGGGGAGGGGAGAAGAGGGGGGGAGGGGGAGGAGAGGGGGGGAGGGGGGAGGGGGAGGGGAGGGGGGAAGAGGGAGGGGCGAGGGGGAAAGGGAGGGGGAGGGGGAAAAGGGAGGGTGAGGGGAGAAGGGGTAGGGTGGAGGGGGAGGGAAGGGGAGGGCCAGTCAACAATGACGTTGCAGTTCTCATGGTCGGAGAGCAGCACAACAATCGCGACATCGTCCTGCATCTTCGCAACAACACGAAGCGGATTTTGGAGACTCACCGATCCTGTGACGCCCTCCAATACCGGCGTTGCCGGGCGGGGGAAGGGAGACCCGTACATTACACACATTACAACATTACACACACACAAACTGTGTTTTATGTTCAATGGTCTGGCGGCGGGGATGGAACATCACGTGATCGCTCTGAGCGAATCAGCGCGCTGCTCTGCCACCAGGTCAGATTCCGTGTATAATATTCCTTGCTGAAATGCGCTGAGGTAAATATGAATAAAAAATATGGATCTCGTCAAATATTTTTAGGTCAGCGATGTCCTTCCCAGGCTCAATGGCCATGTCTGTGCCAAATATCAAGTACGTGAGCCTCTCCGTTTCGGAGTCTATCGGTAACATTACACACACACAAACTGTATTTGATGTTCAATGGTCTGGCGGCGGGAATGGAACATCACGTGATCGCTCTGAGCGAATCAGCGCGCTGCTCTGCCACCGCTCAGATTCCGTGTATAATATTCCTCGCTGAAATGCGCTGAGGTAAATATGAATAAAAAATATGGATCTCGTCAAATATCTTTAGGTCAGCCATGTCCTTCCCAGGCTCAATGGCCATGTCTGTGCCAAATATCAAGTACGTGAGCCTCTCCGTTTAGGAGTCTATCGGTAACATTACACACACACAAACTGTGTTTTATATATATAGATGGAGCCTGCATTGTAGTTTTCTGCTCTTCGTTAGAAATGTATCCATTCTGCCCCCACTGCATTATGGGATCATATAATCTCATTCTGAACTCTTGAACTCCATCGACCTGATTTCCATAATTGTTTTTTGATATAAAGATCATTGTGGTTTCTAAGAGGCTATCCTGTGATGTACTTTGTTTAACTTAAAACAAAAAAGTGAATCCCTGTACTGAGCCTTTTGTTATTTATAAAATTTATTTTCAATCTTGTCAAATGCACTTTTTGTTTCAGTATTATATTTCTCTGTGATTCTTTGTAAGTATTTTATTTTTAAACATGTTGCGGACGATTCGATATTGCAGTTTAATGCATTTTACTCACCATCATGTGCTGTTGTCCCCATTATCAGAAACTGCGGTTAACATTGGTTACTCTTGTAACATGTTAACTGATGACATGAGCGAAGTGTTTGTGGTTTCTGGATCCTCGGTCCAAGATGTCCGGGAGGAATTGCGGTGAGTTTGTCATTGGTTCATCAGAATGTGCTTGTGTTGCATTCTTTGCATTTGTCACATTGTTAGCACCTTCTCATTTTTATTTTACTGAACTCGTCGGCATGACCCAAATATTATAAATGTAAACCTCTGAATGCACATCCATTCATCAGATATAAAGGAAGTGGTGTGTTCTTAGGCGTTTGTCGACACCACATTACACTGCTTGCTATCTCAGGCTGCGGTTGCTCTTCTTGGAAGTTCCTTGACACCACATTACACTGCTTGCTATCTCAGGCTGCGGTTGCTCTTCTTGGAAGTTCCTTGACACCACATTACACTGCTTGCTATCTCAGATGGCGGTTGCTCTTCTTGGAGGTTCCTTGACACCAGGTTACGCTGCTTGCTATCTCAGATTGTGGTTGCTCTTCTTGGAGGTTCCTTGACACCAGGTTACGCTGCTTGCTATCTCAGGCTGTGGTTGCTCTTCTTGGAAGTTCCTTGACACCACATTACACTGCTTGCTATCTCAGGCTGCGGTTGCTCTTCTTGGAAGTTCCTTGACACCACATTACACTGCTTGCTATCTCAGGCTGCGGTTGCTCTTCTTGGAAGTTCCTTGACACCACATTACACTGCTTGCTATCTCAGATGGCGGTTGCTCTTCTTGGAGGTTCCTTGACACCAGGTTACGCTGCTTGCTATCTCAGATTGCGTTTGCTCTTCTTGGAGGTTCCTTGACACCAGGTTACGCTGCTTGCTATCTCAGGCTGTGGTTGCTCTTCTTGGAGGTTCCTTGACACCAGGTTATGCTCCTTGCTATCTCAGATTGCGGTTGCTCTTCTTGGAGGTTCCTTGACACCAGGTTACGCTGCTTGCTATCTCAGGCTGCGGTTGCTCTTCTTGGAGGTTCCTTGACACCAGGTTACACTGCTTGCTATCTCAGGCTGCGGTTGCTCTTCTTGGAGGTTCCTTGATACCAGGTTACACTGCTTGCTATCTCAGGCTGCGGTTGCTCTTCTTGGAGGTTCCTTGACACCAGGTTACACTGCTTGCTATCTCAGGCTGCGGTTGCCCTTCTTGGAGGTTCCTTGACACCAGGTTACACTGCTTGCTATCTCAGGCTGTGGTTGCTCTTCTTGGAGGTTCCTTGACACCAGGTTACGCTGCTTGCTATCTCAGATTGCGGTTGCTCTTCTTGGAGGTTCCTTGACACCAGGTTACACTGCTTGCTATCTCAGGCTGCGGTTGCCCTTCTTGGAGGTTCCTTGACACCAGGTTACACTGCTTGCTATCTCAGATTGCGGTTGCTCTTCTTGGAGGTTCCTTGACACCAGGTTATGCTGCTTGCTATCTCAGGCTGTGGTTGCTCTTCTTGGAGGTTCCTTGACACCAGGTTATGCTCCTTGCTATCTCAGATTGCGGTTGCTCTTCTTGGAGGTTCCTTGACACCAGGTTACGCTGCTTGCTATCTCAGGCTGCGGTTGCTCTTCTTGGAGGTTCCTTGACACCAGGTTACACTGCTTGCTATCTCAGGCTGCGGTTGCTCTTCTTGGAGGTTCCTTGATACCAGGTTACACT